>NC_083655.1:11769998-12069998 GCF_963576545.1 Limanda limanda
AAAACAAAAGCATCTTTGTAATATCACAGTGTATGTTGACACTGCTCTGTCTGAGCCAATGACTTCATATAAAGATGGACGACATTACTGCTCGCTGCCCCCTGGTGGCCGGCTGCAGTAAAGATCCTAAACTGAGCCGCAGCCATGTTCATACGTGGGACATGGACTAAACTATAGAGCAGCATTTGAATTGTATAAAGAAATTTATTTGCTGTTCAGTCACTCACAGTTTGTACATTGCACTGTTTGATGAAACTACACAAATCCTCCTATTGTTTAGCATTAATAACACTCAGACAACAATAAAATGGAATTAGCTACTATAAATACCAAGCTAGGTGCCATAACATTACATAATATAAACAAAATCTTAGCTGTGCACCTAAGCTGATTTATTGCATTGCATTTCAGTTGTGTGTTGGGTAAAAGTGGGGATACATTATTTATTTTCTTAAACTACAATTATTTGTTTTCTAGCCAGACTGCTGCTGGACCTCAAAGTACCATTATCTTAATTACAAATGTGGCCGTAACATAATTCAACTTCACCTGGAAGCTGAAGCTTAAGCCTGTTCGTGTGCTGAAGGAGAGAAATGGACAGAAAGTAGAGGGAGAAAAATATCCATGTTAATAGATTGCGCGCAGACGGAGAGAGAGAATGAGGAGAAGGGCAGAACTGATGGAAACTGTGCGATGAGAGGAGCAAGTTAATAGATCTTCAGCACAAACAATATTTGCCAGTGACAGGCTGTCAGAAATACACTGCTTCTCATTACATCCAGATATCCTCCAGCTGCCCTGATTTTAAATGACTAAGTGAATTGGTATTCAGCTGCTTGTGCACTGCTCCCCTCTTTAACCCATACACACTGCAGTGATATTTACATAATCAATAGTTTTTAATTCAGGAGTTTGGATTCTTGTAAACTTTCAGCAGTAGCCAAACTTTTTGGGGCCTCATTTATCTAGAGCTGCCGCCACAGATCTTGCTGACATTCACCCAAACCTCAAGTAATCAAAGGTCTAGTAAACATGTTGGAATATATGATGTGGCCTAGTGGGGCTCTTTATCCAGGAAATGTACTGCACCTGGGACCTGCCTTGGTTTGGAGTCACTTTACTCTTGTTAAGCATTTACAAGACACACAAACAACAAATCAACTTGTATATGTGGTTGAAAGGATGTTTCGAAGCAAATTATCATGTTCTTCACATTATTTGTCTCAATTGATGATTCTTAACAAGACTGAAATGAGGAATGCTTTTTTCCCCCTGTACTCGTCCTTCTGGTTTCCTTGAGTACTCTCTAATGTTCTGTGGAGCAGTGACGCCCACTGGAGCAGAGATATTGATTTGCTGTTGAGCTGGTCAAATGCTTGGGTAAAAGCCGAGAGATTCAATGTTCAACTGTGTTGATGTTAACTTGTTTCTTTCCAACATTTTTAAGGAGAAGTGCTTTATGTTCTATATGTCGGGCTTTTCCTTTGTCAGTATTTGCTGCTTCTCTCTATTTTAGGTAATTGTAAATTCAATATCTTTAAGGGTGGTTTCACACCTGAAAATCCAGAACATTGTCCAAACCAAGGTCTTTGTTACATTATTTAGACAGGACGTGGTTAGTTTTGGTTTCTTTTTGCAATAAAGACTTTCATGACTTCTATCCTGCAGTCATCACCTCCTTGCTTTACATTGATTGATTGGTTTATAGATGGTCGTGCGTCTGACATCCGCCTGTTGTCAATTTCTGTGAATAGTTTTCTTTCTGTACGAATGGAGATAATATATCATCCGGTTCATTTCATTGCAACATACATTTTTGATGGTGTTACTACCAGCATCACTAACTTCAGCCTTTTCACACGACAAACAAACAGAATTATGGCTCAATTTGATCTGGACTGAGATCACTTCTTTGTCGGACTAAATTTTGTTCAGTTGATCAGTTGGTCCGGACCTGGACTTTTCACACCTGTCATTGTGGTTCGGACTAAACTGGAAAGTCTAAATGTCTGAACCAAACAAAGTTGTCTGAAGTGTTGTGAATCAGGCATAATGAACCATTCAGATTTGGCTCTGGAAAATTCTAATGATTTTTTTCTCGGATGTTTTAGCAAATGAGCAATTATTAATAGATTTGTTCGTTATTGAAGCAATCGTTAGTTGCAGCTTTAAGTATGACTATGATCAGTTTACCACAACAGAATTACAAAGGATGTGAATGAGCTTTATTTAATTGAACGACTGACCTTGATGAATAAATAACATTTTGTGGTTTTCACTTGAAAGTAACACTGTGAATGTTAATGACTTCAACTTCATCATTAAATAATGTATGAATCTCTTGATAACTAAGGTGGCCATTAGCCAGCACCAGGCTCAGCTGGGGTGTATCAATGACTGAGTGAGTGAGTGAGTGAAAGACTGCTGCCGCTTTTCCTCTCTAGAGCTAAAGACTGAATAAGTAGCAGTAACCTTCAGATTGAAATATGGCACGTAATGCATCTACAGTACATGGCATTTATATTTGAAATGTAGAAATATGTCTGTGCTCTGAGTGAAAGTTCTGCCTGTTTGAGCCTATAAACCCTACAACTCACCTGTATTTTTCCAAACAATACTTCACAAAGTCCATTTAATTATTGTTCCTGAAAATAAACACATTTTCATTTCATGCACAAAAGCTGTGGTTCTGTGGAAACTCACCTTGCCAGTGGAGATAACTTAGTTGATCTTAGCTTAGCATTTAGTTGCCATCCATCTATTATTTTTTTCAGCTTTCCCTTTGAGGGAACTGGATTCCAGCCAATTCCAGCTGGCATTGGGCGACAGGTCACCAGTGCATCACAGAGCCAACATACAAAGATCTATGTTCACATTCACACCTCCAGGCAAGTTGGTCTCTATTTAGCCGACGCTGCACTTCTTTGGACTGTGGGAGGAAAACCCACAGGTCTGGGGAGAACATGCAGACTGCACTCAGAAATGTCATGGTCAGCTTGCAGTAGTGAACCATAGACTGTACATAACAATGAATGACATGACGATTTCCAGACGTGAAGCCGGAACCTCTCTATCGCCACCTGTTGAACCTGTTAATTCAGCTTCTTCCTTGTTAATCGATGGGATCAATTTATAAAAATGCGGTGAAGGTCTCTCTGATTTAATGTATGACGGTAAATGTTAAGAATAACTGTAACTGCTCGTTAACATTGCACATTTCTGTAATGGAGGAGGCCTCATCGCTGATGAAGAGCCGTGTTATTTCTCATGATCTCTGTTGTGCGTCTCTGGCATCTGGATGACCCGCATGTTTCTACAGACATGGCCGCCAAATGAGCTCAGGTTTTCATGTCTCAATAACCGAGAGGTGAGTTAATTAGAGGGGACATCAGGGATGACGGAACGCTGTTGTCCGTGGATACGTCTGTACAGTCCCCCACTCATTTAATTAAATGTCCGGAGCAAGCCGTCATCTAACCGGGCTGCTCATTTCTCCTGGATCATGGAGACAGAGAGAAAGAAAAATATAGATTGTGATCCTTATCGGGACCGAAGGAAATTATTTCCAGGCAACAGCCTCTCTGAGTTATTGACAGAGAAATGTTTTGTGAATCTACTATAACAGGCTCGCTGTGGTTGGTGCTGTTTTATATTCACTGAACCAGATGCTGAAGCTCTGATTAGAAGAGTTACATTTATTCATATTACTTGGATGCAATTTTAAATTGTTTTAATTTGATTGAGGCCTCTGTTCCCCCGCAACTATAACCTTTTGTTTGTTGATTCTGCAACCACTTTTGATCCTGCATATAGATAAAGTGTGTGTGTGTGTTTGTGTGTGTGTGTACTGGTACTTGTATCTATACATATGCCTACGCTGCCCTTCACCCCTCACATCCAGCCCTCCCACTCTCACACGGCACTGTATATGAAATGGTTTGTTCATCTTGGTAATATTCTGTGTCTAATGATGCATATGAAAAGCAATCAGTGAGGCAGCGGAGGATCTGCTTGAGGAGCCACGTTAATAACTTGGGGAAGTGGGAGATTGCACTGCCCCCACCACCACCACCACCCGCCCCAGCGGCTCGGCCGCACGTACACACATTACACTCAGGAAATTTGCAATATGCTGCTTTTAGCACACTGTTTTGCAGTACACTTAATTTTCCTTGTATGCCTTGGTGGTTTTTATCAGGTAGGAAACACAACACACAACTTTGGGACATGATTTTGGATTTCCAGCCTCCAATGCAGATACTGATATTGGAGAGTAAAATAATCAAGTACTAATATATCTCCTTATATATTTGAAGATTTTTTGGCAACGACTCTTTTAGATGTCAAACCTTTTTAACAACCATTATAACATTTTGCAGTTTGATTATAAACCTTTTTATAAATGACTTTTAAAAAAAAGGAAACACAAATGCAACCAAATCTAAAGTCGATTGCTGGTTTTCATGTTGTCTGTCCCTCATTCTTGTGAAACTAATATCTGATGAATGCCTTGAGAGAATTTCTAATGTGGTACGAACATTCAGTTGGACTCAAGGATGAAGTCAATTGATTTCGGAGGTCAAAAGTCAAGGTCACTGAGACCTCTCGGCACATTTTCTTGCCTTGTGATGCTAATTTTCAGGAACACAGGGAATCCTTTCAAATCTGGTCCAAACAGTCACTTGGACTCACAGATTAACAGATTAGATTTAGATGGTCAAAGGTCACGGTGGAATCACTTAACATGTTTTTGGCTTGTTACATTTTATCTCAAGTCTGCTTTTTGGGAATCGTCACTTGGACTCAAAGATTACATTCAGGTGGTCAAAGGTCATGATGACCTCATATGAATCAGAATTTTGTATGGGGTGGATTAAAACTGCACTGGTTGGCAGAGGTATACAACCACAGTGCGGTGGTTCTAGTTTGTAAACATAATCTTTTCTGCATTGTTTATTCTGTAAAATGTAAGTATTCCTATCGGCAAATATAAACAGTAATTCCCAGAAAAGCTCATATCAGCTGATCTATCAGCCAACAAATATATTAGAAAGGTTTGAGTTGCATTATATATATATATATATATATTTGCTTGCTTTGCGTACATCACCGTGCTCACGGTCGTTTCTCACAGTATACAGTAGATCTTTTGTGTTGAGCACACATTTCATAGCCTATATAGCATACATACCGCCCTCTCTATGTTTCTGTGGGCTATAATCTGCCTGACTGACGTGTATCGAGAAGCATTTTAAATTATTCACTCACTGCCGATTGGAGCCAAACTCACTTTCACACCATCCCTGCAGCAACAGTTCAATCACTGCCTTTCTGCCTCCCTTCACACCTAATGGCAGCTGATGGGCGACAGTGTAAACATGGATGAATGTGTTACTTAAGTGCTCCTCTTTACTCTGCATTATTTTAAATATAATTGACACCAGAGCAATATTTGCTGATGATGATAGGTCTATGATATCAATGCAAACAATTACATAATTTATTCTTTGACTGTGGTGCACTGCCCAGTCAGCGCAAACCCTGGAGTGGAAAAAAACATGTACATAATTTATGTAAACAGTTGAGAACAGGCTACAGATAACAAAGCTGCTTTACTGGTTAAACAGCCCCCGCAATTTAACAGCCTTCTCATTAACATTTTTATATCAAACGTATTTTCTTCCAGATAACATTTGTTTTGGACATATCGCCAATGATCAGCCTTTCTTTGCCGTTAATCCTCTCGTTTGCTTTCCTGACAGTCATTGGGTTTTTATGAATCTAGCCCTCAGGTTTGTTATTTTTCAGTGAGTGTTTTTATCTGAGGTGATTTAAAGCAGTAATGATGTTGGCCGGTCTGTAGCATCTCTGGTTACATTTGCATGATTTACCTTCATTAAGGAATCCTGATTTGTCCTTCCACCTTATTGGGTTCATTTACTATTATAATCCATGTAGTCTGCCTTGTGTTGTTCTGATACACACTACGCAAACCTTAACGGACTGAAAAAAGAGGGAATCAATACATGTGCATATCTTGTGTCATTGGGACTTACCAAGAGACATCATGCATAAGAAAGTCCCTGTGATGAACAAAAGTAAGAATCCCCTCTCCCTTTATAAGGATTTATAGAAAGCAACATCACTTTTATTTTGCTTGTTAACTTTGGAGCAAAGCCCTCTGAGGTGTGTTTTAGTAATAGCTCGTTGGCAATGATGAATTTCTATTCCTGGGAGGAGGAGGAGGCTGGTTGGGTTAAAACACAGATTTACACCCCGAATTATGTTTTCTGCCTTTTTCTATTCTTCAGCCCTCAAATAGCCAAACCTCCTTCATATAAAGTGAGGTGCAGAAATGATTGTGTGCAGCTGGGATGCCAATGTCATCCGTAGCTTCGGATTTTATACGATTTTTAAACAAGCTTATAGGTCAAGTATTTCTCCATAACTATAATGTCATAATCCATAATAGTTCATTAGCTTGAAGAATTCTCTGAGGCTGAAGATTAGTGGCACTGCCCTGCTCTGTAGCCCCCCCTCACAGTTGTAGGTCTAAACTGTAGTTTTTGGACCCGCAGCCGATAGTAGCCCTCCAGTTTGACTGTGGAGACTTTCATCAAGCGCTGTCTTTTCCTCTCGAGTTTCTGGTGCGTTGACAGTGATGTCTTCCCGCAGGCAACCTTCCACTTCTGCCAATTTCTTATCCATATCATCATAATCTTAATCAGCGGAGATGCTCGTGCTTGTTCAAATGGACGATGCAGGAGACGAGAATGCCGTCCTCTCCTCAGCTGTGTTTTGACTGATGAAGGCAAACAAGGCATGACGGGTCCTCCCAAATTGAAATGCCAGCCATCACATTAATTCCACAGAATCGTCGTAAGAGACACAGAGAGAGAGAGGGGGAGAAGGAGGGAGAGAGAGAGGAAGTGTTTTCACTAAACCCATGACCCCCTCTGCCCTCCCCCCTATCTTGTTTTATTACCGCCCCCACCTCCTCCTTTTAATTTTTCATTTGCCACAGCTTCTTCAATTATTCCACATCAATGTTTTCCGACGTTTTTTCCACATTTCTACCTCTCGACCAGACGCTCACCACCCTTTCACTCTGCCTCCCCCTCCCGCTCCTGTCCTCTCTCTCTCTCTCTCTCCCCCCTCTCCCTCTCTCTCTTCCTCTCTCCCTCTCTCTCTCGGTCTCAGCGAGATGAAGCAGGAGCTGGCGGAGGAAGGCAGCAGATGCTCCATCCTCTCCAAGCAGCACCGTTTCAACGAGCACTGCTGCATCCGCTGCTGTGCGCCCTTCACCTTCCTGATCAACCCCAAGCGCCAGTGCCTGGACTGCCAGTACAACGTCTGCAAGACCTGCTGCACCTACAACAAGAGGGACAAAGCGTGGCTCTGCTCTGCATGCCAGAAGGGCAGGTTAGTGATTCCACACAGGCACATTGGCATACACACACTGGAGAGATAAGAGGAATGGCAGAGGAATGAATGGGGATGAGAGAGATACGGGATGAAGCTGTGAGTTGGTTGATGGAAGGGCAGTGAACGGGTGGGGGTGAAGTGTGGTATGGGAAAATAAATATGGGAGGGGAGAGAAGGGATTGAGAACAGATCAGGTTTTCGGAATATGTGAACTGTAGGAGACAGATGTGAGGGGAAAAGTGAATGAATGAATGAGAGGGAAAGGACGACTTTGATGGAGTCAGTGTGGCAAGGGTGGATGTTTTATGGGTGTTATGAGGATTTGGTCTTTAACATCCAACTCTATACTCATTTGAAATTGTTTTCAGCTCTATATTTTAGTTTTTTTTAACAATACTGCTGTTTGTATCGGCAAAGGAGGGAGACGCTGCGGGTCCATTAAGGGAGACGGTAATGAGAAGAAGGTTGAATTGAGTGAAACCTATTAAAAGAGAATATATATATGCACTGCTGCGAAGAGATGGAGAAACAGTGGGAAGTAGGGAGATGAATAATTAGGCATATGTCAGGTTTTATTTTGTATTTTTGGAATACAACTCCTATGTCTAATGGGAAATGTTTGTTTACTCAAATTGTTTTTTATTTCATCCTGCTTCTAAAGCAAATATTACAGTTTTTAGAGAAAAAAGAAAAAGAAGGGAACCAAAACATTAATCATTAATAGAACAAGACAGAACAATCTGAAGAGCAGAACGAGGCAGGGGAATATGCTTCAGCTGGTTGTGTTTTCAAATGAATCCGTGTGTGCGCCCGTGTGTGTTTCTGTCCGGGCTGTTTATACATGCATGTCTGTCCAAAGCCTTGGGAATGGCTCTAGTGCGACTCGCCATTGGATGAATATTGAGCTTTTCTCTGTCTGAGCAGTAAGGGTGGGGTGTTGGAAATACTATGACTCTGGAGTGTGTGTGTCAGGCTGTTGTGGATTCATGGCTAAATGAATTCAGACATCAGAATATTGGATGTGATGCATATACATATGACTTTATGTGGCATTGGAATTGCTTATAGTCCATCAATTATGTTATTTCCTGCCAGAGCTTCTGCTATTAAAGAAGAATGTCTTCCAAAAGGTATTATATAATACTCTGCAGGTCCACAGGTGTAATGTGATACCTTTGTCATGATATTTAGACTGAAGTATCATTTAAAGAGGGCATTGGGATAGAAATGCAGATGTGTAGGTGGTGTTTTTGGGAGTTTCCGCCCGTTTGTGCACCTCAAGATGGAGGTTGGCAGGACCGCAGAGTCCGACTGTGCTCTACAAAAATGTGTTGCCCCTCCACTTGGCCTTATTTTCCTCCGCTCTGTCTCCTTCTGTCTTCCATTGATTTTTTGCTGCATGTTGTATCGAGTTAGACCCGCTGCCCTGAGTCCTGGTGTGTGAGACCACAGCCAGGAGGAGGAGGAGGAGGAGTGTGAGACGGTGAGGAGAAGAGGTGGAGGAGGAGGTGGGAAGGAGAGGGATGATGGCAGTCAAAAGAGGTGGCAAGGCTTGCATCGATCATCTCACCCCGTCACTCCTCTCTGGCCATCTTTTCCCTGCGTGTGTGTGTGTGTGTAATGTTCTCATTAGGGGTTTAGACTGAGTCACAGATGGGCCTGATGTCACAACACAGCTGACTACCAGCCACATATAAATACAGCACTTTTCATTAGGGCATTAAACAGGCTTAAATCTGGTTTTAGCATGAATTACACTCTCAGGGTGGAGTCATGTCATTTGGAACAGTGATTTACAGCTCGCACAGAAGAAACTATTTATACAAATTATTTTTTTAATAATAATTAGTCGACTGCTGGAGAGCATGACTGCTTAATGCCGAACAGTTGGAAGATTGAGCGGTGGGAAATAACTCCGGCGAGGAGCGAGGCTCTCATAAACAAAAGCATCTGTTTAAAGGCGAGTCATTGTGCAGTAAATAGAATGCAAATTAATTTGTCTCTTGTCTTATTTATGAAAAGACAATACATGAAATCTTGAAACAAAATCAATCTATATCAAGTTATGAAATTACAAGTTGGAGAGAATTGTCTGTATTCGCTTTTAACAAATCAACTTTTTCTTGTACGTCAGAGTGTTTTGTACATTTTTGAAGGGATTTCACTGAATCTAAATGCGACATGAGCTCACGAGGGAACAGAACGCCAAATGCTCTCGCCGGCTGTCCATCAGTATTCGCAATGGCACAGCCACACTACTCACAAGTATGATGCATTGAAGGAAAACATTTGTAATAACCGCACACATGGACAGACTCTGTGACTAAAGTCAGACACTCGCACATGGATGGATGCACATAAGAATGTGTGTGTGTGTGTGTGTGTGTGTGTGTGTGTGTGTGTGTGTGTGTGTGTGTGTGTGTGTGTGTGTGTGTGTGTGTGTGTGTGTGTGTGTCTAGATCCCGTTGGACACATCTGCAAAAAGAGATGCGAGCACATGCATTGATTATATATTGTGTAATTACTGAGATCAGCAGCTGTAGCACTTGAGATGCTATTGAATGTTGACTGTTTAGTTAGTGAAGACAACTGTGGGTAGGATGTGTCTAAATGTTGATAACAGATGGTATATGAAGAGAGAAAAGTGATTCAGCAGCTTTTTCCTAACACCTCTCTGGTCCTGTAAAAACACACACACACACACACACACACACACACACACACACACACACAGACACACAGACAAACAGAGCTTTCCCACCTGAGCGAGTGGGACAAGCATGAGCATTTGCAGTCTGTTGAGATTAATAGCATCTTCAGCCGATGGTCGACAAACGCTATACACTTCAGCACACAATGTGTTGACACACGCACACAAAAGCAATTATGCACACAAACACACACACAGATAGAAGATGCCAGTCTTAACATTTTTAATGAAAAATAGAAAGTAATTATTTTCTGTTTTGGCTTTACATTCGAAGCAGTGTGGAGAGTTTTGAAGGGGTGTAACAGGAGATGAAGACAGATGAAGGTCGATAGTGAGGGGGGGGCGACAGGGGAGACGGTACCTGTCCCAATTATCTGGCAAAGAAAATGCCATTCACTTTTCTCCTTGTTCTCAATTCTAAAATTGCATTTTTCATCCTGCTGCTTTATTCCCCCCTCTCTGTCTCTGTCTTCTTTTTTCCCTCGGTCCCATCGTCTTTTTATATTCTCGCTCTCCCTCCCTCTTAACGCCCCCCCCCCCATTTCTCTCTCTCTCTCTATACCTGATGAAGTCTCCATTTTCCCCATCACATTTACATTTGAGCTATCGTTCCTCTCTGTGCTTAATCTGCAGAAATGGATTGCCGGGTGCCTCCCTATATAGTCCTAAGGCCGTAGTATATACTGTGTGTGTGTGCGTGTGCGTGTGCGTGTGCGTGTGCGTGTGCGTGTACGTGCGCACGAGTGGCAATACACCCAAGTGATAAACTGCTCTTACCACTTTATGGCTTTCATAATCTCGTCCTAATGTATGACTGCAGGGAGATTATGGCATCTGCCGCAGACCTATACTCAACTAGATGTAAATACACTATCACAGGAACATTGCAACCTTGGGTGCACACAATACCACACAAAATATGAATAATTAATATTGATATAAATTTTATTTTAACCAGTGCATCTAATTCTTCATGCATGGAAGTACATCATTATCCTGAGGGTTTAGTGTGTGTGTGTACGCTGTGCAAACACACATGCAAACACAAGCACGCACACACACCTAGCTTTTTTTCCACTCAAACTCACACACTGCTGCAGCTTAAGTGCGACATTAACCGTCTGGCGTATTTAAGTGTGAGTTCATCTCTTGCACTGACGTGAGGGTCTAACCACCGCGGCTGATGGACGGCTGCACACCAACATATAATTATTTGGTTCTTTGCGACGAGCCTGAAGAGGCCGAGCAGAAGGTGTTTGGCTCGGGGGCTTCAGGACACGAGCAAACAAGCACGTACACAAGCTCTCGCTGTAGCGGTAACCGCAGTAGTTTGTTTCGCATGCAAACGCACACAAAAACACACTCACACATTTAAGGATATCACACGGTTGTCACATCCACTTATGGTTACAAGTAGCAGCTTCCGTCATTTTCGCAGAAGCAGTGAATGCAGGAGTTGTGCCGTTTGATTTGTGATGTGTAAGCAGAGGCGAACGGATGCTCTTCGCGGCGCAGAGAGGATTCAGATATCAGCAGACAGGTTGTCAGGATGTTCAGTGTAAGACATAATCCAGGTGATCAGCATCGTTCACAGCCACAGAGATGCACCACTTCTGAGCATGTAAATCCTCCCTTTATATGATATTAAATCAGAAACATTTTAATCTAGCTAAGTGTGCATCAGCAGCTATGGCATATTTATTGCATATCAAGTATATAGAACATTTTTCCTATTTGGATTTAACTGGTTAATATTGTGGGTGATTTATAACTGACCTTGTCCTGCTGTTTTATTGTTTATAAAGTTTAAAGCTGCTGCAGTGAAATTCTCAGAGCTTTCAAGAAAAGTTGATCCCATAACTATAAAATTGATGTTCCGACAAAGCCAAAGTCCAGCCTCTCTGCTTGGATTTAGTCGTGTTTGTCTGGTTTCTTCGTGTATTTCATGTGCATGAAGTTTAATTTCTAATATCTAATTTCTTTTTCATATTAGAAATTAGAAAATTCCCCACAACAATAGCAGTCTGTGTGTCTTTTGAAGACACCGCTGCTGTAAACTTCTCGAACTTGCTTGCTGCTGTGAGACAAGCACCTGGGGCTAGGAGAGGCAGAGAGTCACAGTGTTATCTTTTCCTGTCCTCCTTGCGGGGGTATTTTTATCAGTGCGGTGAGCAAGCCTTGTCTTAGACACGAAGGGTGTGCCCCACAGCACCGGGGCTACAGATGAAACGTGTGTACACCACCACTGACTTTTTCCGGTTTTAATGAGGCATTTACATGTCTCTGTCTGTGTCCTAAGCTCCTTGTTTGCTCCGTTTTTCCCTGGGTTTTTAATAGCAGCTATGTGGGGGGGGACAATGAAATGTAGGAACAATTCTTTTGTGGTTTCAGCAGCGAGCCAAAACGGCAAAGCTTCAAGACTCCGAGGACTTAAAGAACGGAAGTCTCGCTGCTCATTTGTCTCCCTGCCATGCTGTCTATTTGTAGTGAGGCGCTTAAAACAACACTAGAAGCAAATAAAGTTTTTGTCCATCCATCCGTGCATATTCACCAGTGAATCACAGAGCCAACATAACCTATTTTCAGATGTGGACTCCAGAGAAAGTCCACAGAAATTATGTCTGGACTTTCTCGGAGTTAACCACTCAACTACGCTGCAGGAGACTCTGCGCTCAGACATTTGTGTATTTGTATACAGAGTGCAGTACATACAGCTATATAGAGACAACCAACTATTCACACTCACACCCCTGGTCAATTTAGAGTTTCCAATTGATCTAACTCCAACCTGCATGTCTTTGGACTGACAGAGGAAGCCGGAGAACCCCGAGAAAACCACACAGACACTGGGAGAACAGTGCTAACCGCTCAATTTCATGTGTGCAGCCACACTTAGTACACACATGTGGCGTGCTCAGGGTTCTCAAAGCACTGTTTCTGTCTAATTAGCGTGCAAAGTTGAGTACATTGGGTGTCTGAACATTTCTACTCTTGCAGGAAGCTTTTCATGAATCGAACCAGCTTCGAGGACGTATATGTGCCGCTGAACCAAGCTGCAGGCGCAGGAGGGAGAGCCACTAATCATCCTCTCTCCTTCCATCTCAACTTCTATGGATTCTCCATTCGCTGCGTTGTCTCATATCCAGGCCGGCCGATGAAGGAGCCGCCAGTCGATTGTAGCACTTGATGGTGATTTGCACAGGAAATCTAATAGATTGCAAACAGATCTCAGTGGTGGTCCGGAGTTTGCAATTTAAATGCTTTGCTCTCGTTAATTTAAAACATAAATTTAACTAATGCAGAGTTTCCTGTAAAGCTAATTACTGCTGAATTTTCCAGCCTTGAAGCAATCGCAGAGTGTACGCAGTACCTGTGTGTGTGTGTGTGTGTGTGTGTGTGTGTGTGTGTGTGTGTGTGCGTGTGCGTGTTTGTGTGCCGTCATCGTAACTGCTCCCTATTGTGTGACCGTTGTGTTCCGTGAAAGCATTTTTCTCTGTAGGGAATGAGGTTCTATAGTAGGTGATAAATCACTGCTATCCAGGTAAACATGTGAGTGGACACAGACGCACACACAGACTAACACTTACACAAAAAGAACCTTGTATGTTTCCTCCTGAGAGTGTTTTCATCCCCGTCAGTCGTGGGAAGTACCGCTGTGTGTTATTCAGCTGTGATTGCTCTGAGTCATTAATGTGTCTCTGATTACACTGGTCTTCTTCCAGCTCACAGGCCTCCTCTTCCGTGTGTGTGCGTGTGTGTGTGTGTGTTTGAATGAATCAGCTGTGAACTTGTCTGTATTTTCTGTGTAGTACCTGCACGTAACCCACGTAACACGGTTCATGATGGTGTTCACTGGCCTTCACGCCACGTGAATGGGGTCATTTGTGTCTCACTGTGCTCCCACAGCAGGCTGCAGCACCGAGGTGATTGGAAATCTCATGATTCCTAAATCGGTTTATGCAGTAAGTTGGCTGGTGGATCAGAACAGCAGCTAAAGCTCCTGTTGTTTTTAGTGTGGGTTAGTGGGATTGGAGACAGACAGTGTTTGCCACAGAGTGAAGCAAGATGCAGGTGACAACTTATGACAAGAAGGTTTATTCTAAGCCCTATCCGCTGTTTGTTGGTTTCTGTTTGTTTGTTTGTTTGTATTGGGAGTTCCATGAAGTCTAGAGGAAGGATGGGTTGTGGGTCAGGGAAGTACTCTTTATACTTTGGCATGCATCTGGACAAAAGGACAGATCTCGGATATTTGGTTGTTACTTTCTTGAACTTAGAAAGATACAAAAATAACTTTTTCAAGAATCTTGATGAAACAAATCAGACATTTTTAACTGATATTTAACTGATATCTATGAGTTTGAGCAATTTGGTGCAGCCTGATTGAATTTACGGGAACTGTTGGGCATTGAAGGACGTATACGCTCTATGAGTTCTTATATTGTGTATTGCACACTGAGGTCAAAATCTCATTTTGCTTTGCACAGCTACAGTTTATTCTATGTTAGTGATAACTCTTCTTAATTGATATTTATTATCTGAAACTAATGGTGCAATCCATACAGTCCATGAGAGGCATAAATTACAATTCCAACAAGAACTTGGGCCTGGCAATTTGATTTGTGCACTGTGTGGGAAAACACTAAAAATATCTCCTTACAACACACTACTCAAAACCTAACCAGCTCCCCCTGCATCACTTCTTGTTGTGAATCGCATCATGTAGCAACAAAACAGTCCTCAGGTTACAGGACAAACTGTTGCAGTGGGTTTAAAGTCTGATCTGCCATCACTTTAACAAAAAAACTGAAAGAAAGAGACGGCTTACAACACAACACTGAGCAGTGCAGCAGCTGCAGGTTTCAACAACATGAATAAAAGGGGAATCGGGGTGAAAACAATAGTCAAAAAGCCAAATTTACCTAGACCTAGATTTATTCAGGCTTAAGCGCATTTCTGCAGCTGAAGCACATACATCAGTTATGTTTCAATCACGGCATTGGAGGTCACGACCTTTAATCCACTCACAAACATTTACTCCGGAGAGGCCATGTGTTCTCAGAAACCACTGATCACTGATTTACTCAAACAGAGATTTTGATGTTCATGTTGAATCTCTATTCCCTCTGAAACCTCCCCTCCCCACTCGATTGGCTCAGGGCTACAGCGTCTGCTTTTGCAGATGTGATCGATAAAAAAACACGGGGAGACGCCCTCCAGCGCAGCGAGTCCTGTCTTATATTCCGGTGAGGTTGTGAACTGACAAATTGGCTGATCATTAAAGTGGAACTGTTTTCTAATTAAGAAATAACTTTAGTGTGTTTTACAAAATTGTATTAATCAAAATTGGCATCGTCCAAAATAAATAGTTCTCTACGATACTCTTTGTATAACTATGTTTCTTCCCCTCCTCTAACTTCATCCTTCTTATTCCCTCACTGTCTTGTGCCCTTGTGCCTCCCTCAGGCAGATCTCACTGTCTGAGCTGCTGAACTCTCTGCAGCATGGAAGGAATAAGATATTGGAACTGCAGGATTTTCATATAGACATTGCACATTCCTTAACCCTTAACCCTTCCCAAGAACCCTCTTTTATAAAGGAGAAATGTTGTGTTTTTCCTAATAGTTTTAGCAAACAAAGTTAACTGCTAAGAATGATAATTTGGCCTGGGTTAAAATAAAAGATACAATTATGTATGATTTACATGTGTTTTACTTTTAATTTTGAAATTAAAATGTTGTTTTTTGCGTTGGTGAACACCTGCGGCACCGGCAGCTGGTTCCCTCGTCCTGTATCGAGATACAGCATTGTTGACATTTGTATCGCGGATTTCATCTTGGATCTATTCATTATCAAAGCGTCCTTTGGCAAGACGGGTCTGTCATAGAAAAGGAATGTGTATAGGAGCACTTTATGAATGTGTGTGTGAATGTGACTTGTACTGTAAAGGGCTTTTAGTGGTAGATAAGATGAGAAAAGCGCTATATAAATTCAGTCCATTTACCATTACTCACCAGGAAGTCGAGAAGATAATGGGGCCTGAGGCTGTGACCGGAACAGCAGTCACATTCATTCATGTGGACTAGTTTAAAGGTGCTATATGTAACTTTTCACTGTCGCTGTAAATGTGGTTCCTTGCCGGAAGCAGGTGGTGGTGATGGTCGCTTGTCAGGAGCTTCAGCTATTACTTATTTTACAAGATGATAATAGTGTAATATCATCTGAGCAGCATGACTTCTCCAGCGCAGACTGGCTGCTACAGATATCTGTTACCAGAGAGTGATGAGACAGGCCTTTGGGGCGAGGGCTAGCTGGTTAGCAGACTCCTAGATTGTGAAACACTGATTCAGGAAATTGATAATTAACCATTATGAATCTCTAAAAGTTATGTTAAGTAGTTTGATTCCTAAAATGTTTCTTAATATACGACTGTGGTTCTGAGAAGTTGATTTTGGAGCGTGCATGCGGAGAAATAAAACACACTTGTCTCACAAGTGGTTCAAAATGTTCTGGGAGATGCAGCCAGTGTAAATGAATAACAATTATCAGAATATGCTAATGTCAGTATTCCACTCCCCCTGTACCACTGTAGTTCTGAGGGACTGTCAGACGGAGTGTACACACCCTTATTGCGTCCTCTCTCTCTTTCTCACTCTGCTGCATATCAATGGTTGCCTGCAGCTCCGGGCCTCTGTCTCATTGCACCTCCTCGCCCATTTTTCAGCTCTTTAAACGAGGCTAGCCGGAGCATTGCTGCAGAGCTCGCTGCACTCCGCTCACCTTGTTTCATCGTGATTTCCCACCTGAGCGAGGAGGGCTGTTTGAGCTCATTTGTGTAAAATCATCTGATGTTATTAAGTCCGCACCTCCTGGGCCCCTGAATTAGCAGGTTGATGCTGACCAGTTCCCTTAGTGCTTGTGTTCTCGGGCCCCATGGGTGACTATGAGACTGCAGTGAGGGAAGGTCGAGCATATTTTTATTACCTTAGCTTTTCAGTATTTTGTAAATAGTGTTGTTTAGTGTGGTTATACAACACAGAAAGTGAAGACTGAATCAATAATTCCTAATTTCCTTTTATTAAACTTACAAAGGTTAATCATTTGTCATAATCAGAGACTAGAGGTGTTCCTCTACCGATGCCACTATTTATGTACCGATCCAGATAAAAGTGCTCTTTCTCTTTCCAATGCTTCCATCAGCTGTCAAAATACTTCAAATATGTTGTTATATTTATAAATGCACTGGTATCAGATCGGTATCTGGAAGTGAAAATGGTTTCAAAACTGGGGATGTGACTGTACCTGCATCACCGGGGTCATGTCAAGCTTACCGCGGGATTGAGCTAATTACCGTAATAACCGATAAACTGCAGTAATATGTTGCTTTATCACCGCAGTGAGATCAAATCCATACAGTCACAGCCCTTATCAAAACATCTGTATTGGAGACACTAATTGTCATGGTGTTGAATGGTTTATGGTTTTATGTGCAATCAAAATAGGACAGGAGGGGATGCAATGGAATCATGGTGTGGGACAATGTTGCCATTTCCATGCACTGAAATAAAGCATCAATCATGTCGATTATTGAAAATTAGTTTTCCAATAATCAGCAAACAAGCTTCCGGGACCATCTTTGCTGTTGGTCTGTGTCTGCTTCAGATTGCTGTGTGAAAAATGTGTATGCTTAAAAATGAAGGCTATAGCATTTCAGTGTGATTATACTGCTGAAAGCTCAAATGCCACAGGACATATTTCAGCAGGTAGCCTCTATTCAACTGAAACACCCAGTGGCCCAGATCGACCAATAGGAATCCCGCATTCTTTCCCTCCCTCTCTTCCTCTCCCTCTGTCTGTTTCTGTCTTCTGGGCTATTTGTTCAGAGCAACAGCAGCAGCAGAGGAACTCTGGAGATGCTGTTTGATTCTAACAGGATCAAAGCAGCCTTTCACATCACAGCTGCCAATGGGAGAGATAGCGTAGCTGCAAGCAGACACACAGTTGGCAAAAACACAAACGTGAACACAAAGAGAGGCACTGTGTGCACACACTCGACCTGAGAGCAGAAATTCACCCCTGTAAGTGTTTCTGGTCCTGTGGTACATTTTTACGAGGAAAAGTGAATAGTGAGAGTCAGGTGGCGTGACAGTTTGTGTTGGGACATGAAAGAAATGTCTCCAGTCTTTCTCAGTGGTGAACCTTCTGATTGTTGAGTGATGTCTCCTAGAAATTACGTTTAACACTTAATTGGTCTGTTGGAATACCGAGTCACTGCCTGGATTATTTTGGATGAATGAACCATGTTGTGCAATAGAAGGGTGACTCGTTGTTGGCTAATTATCAATAATCATGGAATATGATTATTGAAGCAATAAAGATTATTTATCTAAAAATAATTAGATTATTAATTGAAGATGATCAGTAATCAAATAACAATAAAACTATTAATGAGTAAATAAGGATGTTTAACAATTAAGAATTATTAGATCACTAATTTGAGAATAATAAAGTTTATCAATTAAGAATAATTAAATACTCAATGAAAAACTTAAGAATAATCAATCAATGAATAACAAACTATTAATGAAAAACAAGTAATTATCAATTAGAAAGTACAAGCTGTCAATTAACAATGTTAAGGTTATCAACCAAGAATAATGAAATAATTAGTCAAAACAATAAAATTATCAATTTAAGAATAATACTATCTATATTAATACTCGAAGAGGGCACCACCCTGGTAAACAGGGACCAGCAACTTAGTCTATAAATATCAGTCTCATCTGATAAAGTTAAATTGATAATCTCAATATTGGTATTGGTATAGTATTCTTTATCTTAGCTTAGCTTTAGCCGAATGGCGTCGAGGGCTTAGAGCCAAGATGGTAAAAGATGGCTGACTTAAACACTCGTGAGACAAGGCTGAGAGAGGAAAAATGGGGTTCTTTGTCTTTGTTTAGCCCTAGAGCCGAACGGCGTCGAGGTGCGTTCAGGGGCCCTGGATATCAGAATGACTATGTATAAGGTGACTGTGTGTGTGTGTGGGTGTGTGTGAGGATGTGTATGTCGGCGGATGTGAGCGAACAACAGAGAGAGAGAGAGAGAGAGCAAGTAGTAACACAGATCGGAGATGATCTTAAAAACGCCGTCAGAGGCGATCTCACAGTGAAACCGGCAAACCAGTTACGTGAGAGGTGTCTTTTTAACAGATTCACGACTCAGTGAGGCCGACCTGAAGGGAGCCGAGTCAAACCGGAAGCGCCGGGTCGTCACCGCGCGCTTTTCACAGTAAGATCGACACGGCGGTCTTTCTATCAAGTTACACTCAAATAAGACACACTAAGTATAAAACTAAACTATGCCCAGACATATGTCTCTTACTTCGTGTTGCTTCGCGGGGTTTCGTGCACGACCGTGGAAGCGCGAATCCCGGAAGGAGGAAGTGGATGATTTCCTGGCCTCAGGAAGATGATCACGGAGCCGCGGCGGCGGGATGACGCTGGGCCGAAACGGAGAGGATGCTTTTCGTTCTCCTTGGCAAAGTCTGTGCCCGTCTGCAGGAAGGGACACCCGTGTCCGGATGGTCCGTAGATGGCGGGGGAAATGTCTCTGAGCTCGGCCAGCGAGTGAGGGGATTCTCTGCCGCGCTCTCTTCAAAATAAAAGCAACTTAAAAAGAAGCTTGTTCAAATTAAAAGCTTTAAGGAAAAATAAGGAAAAATAAGCTTACGATGTACTAAAAAAGAATAAGTTAAGCTTAAACTGGATTAGGAAAAGGTAGCTTTAGACTAAAATGAACTACAAAAAGATAAAGTTTTAGAAGTAAAACTTAAGAAAGGTCAAACAGCTGCAAGATGTGTTTCCTTTGTGTCCTCTACACTAAGAACTAAAACTGAGATGCTAGCTCTACTGTATTTGGAACCGGAAAGAAAGATTTGAGATGAGTGGGAAGTTAAATAGTATCTGTGAGCTGGCTCCCCCCTCCGGCGGGGCTAAAGGTCTCAGGCCAATAGGGGGGTCAGAGATCAAATCTGAGGCGCGGCTAGAGACACAGCAGGGGTCACTGTAGTTTGGGGAAGCTCAAACTTTTCCCTCCAGAATACTGTTACATGGATCGGAATGTCACACAAGGCCTCAGTTCTGGGGCCTTTGTTCCTGTTAGGCCCCCAACAACCAATACATTTGGTTTGGGTGGACGAAGCACAAAAAAGCAGGGATATCATGGAATAAGTAAAACTCGTCAGTTAAATGTTTATAAATTGTGTTTTGAATCACTGTAGACGTGTTGGTGGAGAGGACAGAGGAGCTTGTGCAACTCTGGTACAATCTTTTGGCTGCTCCTGGAAGTTGCTCGATGTTGCTTGATATTCTTCATAAATGTTTTCAATAATGGTGTCATCCTGATTGTCCAAATCATACACTGTATATAAAGATGGTCGACACGTCCCCACTTCCTCCTACTGTCCTGAAATGGAGTACAAGCATCCCCGATACAAAAAACAAACTAACTTTTTTTTGGAGGAGTGCGGTCTTGCATCTTTAGGGCCAATATTTTTGTTAAAGTTGAAACACTTTCAACTTGCATAGACACATATTTGCATCTTGTTGAGTCTTTTCCTTGTCTTGAATCCACAGGAGGAATGAGTTTCACGTTTGGTCAGAACACACCAACATGTGTGAGTGCTGACCTTTGGCACTAAACACCATTTCGGTCAAGTGTATCTGCTCTCACCTGCAGAGGTGAGCTATGGAGGCCCTGCAGGTTCTGCAGTGTCTTGTGGATTCATGCATTTTTAATGAAGGACTCTCTCCAGCCCCCCTCTCTGTCTCTCTCTTACTCTTTTCTGCTCTCTCATTCCATATCTCTGCTTTCCTGAAGCGCAGAATATTCTCCACTTGTCTTCTGCTCGATCATTTTTTCTCTTGGCCACACAGCCGCGGGATGTATATCTCCGTACTCTGTTTGTGTTTACTTCAACACTTTCCTGAAATGTACACGTCTTTGGTAAACGGGTTTCAGTAAACACATTCCCTGCCAGGAGTGAGTGAGCGAGCGAGTTTGACGTCGTCTGAACCTGCCGGCCTCCTCTTTCTCACTTTGTGTTGATTCACTCATGGTAAATATCAGACCGACTGCCTGCCAACCTGCAGAGGATGTAGAGGTTTCACCTGGTGTCAGTGCCTCAAATAACCTGCAGGCGGATAACCACAAATCTCTGCAGTCTGCATCCACCAACACACACACACACACACCCTCTCCTAGACGCAGAGATGTACCACAACATGTAGGACAAAGTAAGAGCTGCAAAAAGCAAACAGAGGTAGGAATGTGAGCTAACAGTCAAAGACACAAGGGGACAAATAAGAGAGGGAAGGAAGGATTGAGCCAGAGTGTAGGCTACACACGTCTTGGGGTAAGCTTGTCATGCTCGCTAATCCCCTTCCTCACCACCTCCACATGCCACAAAACACACACACACACAGAAACACACACATATATCAAAACACCTCCGCCCTGCCATTGCTGTCGTTTTCCTCCATGATTCTATGTTTGGGACTGATACACAGGATTTGTTCATTTTCTCTCATCACTGTGGAAGATGAATCCACTCGTGCTCAGGTCTACATTTTACATTCCTAACCTGTGGGCTGTCACTTCAGTTCAGATTTCCAGCATTTCTATTCACATTAAGGCACTTAGATGGTGTTTTATTTTTTCAATTTATTTTATATAGGAGTCACAGCCAGGACACAGAGACAAGAACATGAATCAAGTAGAAAACTTGTGTCTGCAGGTGAATTATTCTGCATTGGTACACATTAAAGCTCCCACATGTCATTCATATAAACACACAGAAAATACATATTCTGAGATTCCTCTCATTCCAGATATGTATATAACCCCAGTGTACCTCATGTGTTTCATTGGTAAAGGGGATGTCAGCATGAATTATTACCCTAGCTGATGTTTGGATCTCTAGAGCTTCTGACTGTACGAGACATACACCAGAATTCAAACCACCAAAGTAAGAGCACTATATCAGTTTGAATACTTATTAGAGGTTTAGGGAGAAACAGGGAGATGTTTTGTTCTCTGTTAGTAATGGTTCTTAATTAAGGCTTTTGTAGCAAAATAGGTTTGAAAATTCAGAGGTAATGAGCCTTGTGATTTTTTTTCCCCTCTATTATTACTTCCCTTTTTGTCTATTTTCCCTTTGTTAGAAAGAAGACATAATGGGAGTGTAACAGAAGAGAAGTCGCCAGCAGAAGCTCAAATGAGGTCACTGCAGCGACATGATGGAATACGTGTCCCAAACACCCAGCAACCTTTGTTCTCTAACTGTATATACACATCCCCACTTCCTCCCTCTATCACAAGATATACAAACGCTGCCATCTTTTACATATGGACCCAGAAACTGCACAGTAGTGATTGGGGAATGGAGCCATGGTACCGAGGTTTGGGAGATAAATGCAACTGACCAATTGTGAGTAAGTCTCTGCCGTCAATCATGATGTTTCACTCTGATTTTATAGCATGAAAAGCATCATTATACAATAAATAAAACCAAACTTACTGAGAAACTTAGCATTTGAACATACTCCAGTATGATAAGAATACCTAAAATGGCAGAAACCATCTTTTTAGACGTGACTGGTTTGGTCCATATCCCATCCGCGAACAACAAGGAGGCAGGATTTATGACCCATACCAGCCACCAGGGGGTATCAAGACAATTTGGCTTCACTTTTGAGCACGGGGCATGTTATATATCTTCATATATACAGTCTACGGTCCATACAGCAGCCTCCACAGTCCCTTCCAGTGTTGACTTCACCCACAGATGGAGAGTATCACCTTGATGTCTGCTCTGATCTCCTCAGAGGTCACTGATAATGATCAAAACAATTTCTCCTGAGAGAGAGGGGGGGGGGGCGGTCTATACACCGTCCTCCTCCTCTTCGTCATGGCTTCAATTACTCGGTGTGACGGCATCAGTATGAATAATGCAGCGCTCTGGCCTGGAGTACAACGTATGGCTGCGTGTTGGCGTGCTGACATGAAAGAGAGAGGGCAAAGGTTCTTAGGAATGATCAAAGCTGAGCTGGAATTTTTATAAAAAAAACAGCAGCGGCGCAGAAGCTGAAACAGCAGAGTGCTTTGCAAGGGTCATCCAAATGAGCTTAATCAGTGAAACAAACCTCCCAACACGAATCCCCATGTGATCTCACTTCTCAGCTGTCATTATTATCCTCCGGTTGTAATGTTAAATACTGTTTATGGCAGAGCTTCTTGCCGCGGGATGTTTTCGCCCCGGGCCCCTCGGATGCTGCAGAGGGATATTTTATCCTAATGAGGCGCACACGGGTAATTAAAAGGCCAGATGATATATACTCGACATAAAAAGTTACAATCCAACCTCATGGTAAAATAGTTTCAAGGCCAGATTTTGTCGACTCGCACTGAAGTAAACTCCTCCCAGCCCGGTGTTGTGATCGGTAAATCATGCGCTGATGCAGTCTGTTGTCACCGGGGCCATCAGTTGATGGATGGTGCTGTATTTCATCTATATGGCATCCATCTCCTCATGCAATCTGTTATCCTCACACTTACTTCCCACCATCACCCTTCTCCGGTGTACAGTCGCCTCCATCTGTGTGTGACCGCACTGTTACAGTCTGACGAGCGTCATTTACATGAATAGCAAACATCAACACGTTATTAAATATTTAACCTTTTCACATTTCTGTTTTAAGACACATTCAATGTCAACATTTTGAAAGTGTCACCTTGTATCTGCTCTGTGCAGCCTTCAGTAAAACAAAGACAGAAAGACTTCAGTGAGGTGACTAGTTGGAAACACAGCTTGTATATAAAGATGGACGACATGAAAAGCGAAAGCCCCTTGATCACCACCTGGTGGCCGGCTGCAGTATAGACCATTTACCCTGCCTCCTTTGTGTAAGTGGTTGAGACATGGACCAATTTCAAAAGTCCAAGTTCAAGTCAAATAAATTCATAGCGATTTTAGTTCATTCTTTACAGTAACTTAAGTTTTAATTGATATTTTACCCATAAAAACAGGGTGAAACGTGATAATTGACAGCTGATACTGACTCGTGATTGGTCGAGTTTGTGTAAAGACCAAACTGCGCTGCCATGGCTCCATCCCCCGATTGCAACTGCACAGATTCCAAATCTGAAAGATGGCCTTGTTCGTATCCAGAATATTTGAGCCTCATATCTGGTTTCCAATAGGGACCACACCACTCAGCAATATGTGATTTAAAAGTTGAAATGGAAGTGGATATTTTTGGATGTTAAAGAGACAGGCACACTGAGTGAAGTGGTCGAGGTGAAGATGCATCTCATAGGCTGGTCTGGGAGGATGCACTACTGTGCGGACTCAGTGGGAGTGGAGGGGGGCTTCTTATGGGCTCCTCAGCCAGTACCTACTAAATGTATGCACCAAACTGAATAAGAAGGGAGGGAGGGAAGAGAGGATGAAGGGATGGATTAACATGTATATGACAGGTGATTAGAGGTGTGGTTGAGGTGTGGCCCTACTCCCTAGCCTGAGTTAACTAGTTAACTTCGTAGAGAGGGAAGTGGAGAAGTGATTTATCGGTGGAAAGCTAAAACATGCAGGTAAAAAAGTGCAATGATGGATGGATGCAAACGTTAGCAGAGTCTGAGCCAGGAACACAACAACAGCTATTAATGTCATTCCCACTGAAAGTAATAAGTCCGAGGGAGATTTCTCTTACCCTGGTGGCGAGACGTTTCCCCTCTCAATCTCACCGCAGCATCTGTCTCTGTCACCGCGACATCACGGAGAAAAACTCAGTAAACGGTTAAGGGTGGGCGAGTAAGAGAAGAGATAAATGTGTGCGTACCCCTGTGTGTGTGGCTGCATGCATCTGGTACATTAATGGTTTGTGTGCTTTTGTATTTTGTTTGTGATCTGTGTGCTGAGCATCAATGATTCATCGGCATCCGTCTCCCACGCCCTGTCTGACAGACCGAGCTGCTGTTTGCTCTGTGCGAGGACTCAAGTTAGGGTCGCATGTGCCCTCGGTGCAATGAAGCCGCCCGGGGCAGAAAGTGATGTGACGTCACATGTCAGGTGGAGGCGACAAATAAATCCTGAGCAAAACGAGCATAAATATTAAAGTGTGTGTGTGTGTGTGTGAGAGAAATGCAGTTTATAATCTTATTACAAGAATAATTACCCTTCGTGTTCAAACCAAATAAGCACACTGTTACACAATATTTATTTTCTGGCCTTCTTCCGGCAACATGCAAATGAGTTTGTTGAGTAATGGTGATGTATCACCGAAACAGGAAACACTTTTTTTTATTTCAGTGACGCAAATGTGGCTGTGTCCTTACCGACCATCAGGAGTCGCAAGTGCAGTTTCAAGTTTATTATCGCTGACATGCTTCCTGATCATAGCTACACAACTATCACAACTACAACACAATGTCACAGCAATGATGCACCTGATCTACCTGTTTTTTTTTTGTCTTTGTGTACAAGTAAGTTAAGATTTGAAAGAGAAGTGCTAATCATATAAAGTTGGATTCACAGCCACATTAAACCTTCACTCCCATGAAAGTTGCCTTTTTAACACAAACATTTAAAGCACTTGTGGCACATAAAGCAGGCACAGTAGTTATTTTTTATGGATGAGCATATACTGGACTGAACACATGTAATGTGATAGGACTCCTGGTGGTTTCATTTAACTGCATATCTATGGTTTTTTTAACGTCTTTAGTAAAGAATATCTCTCTGTGGGCCAGACGCAACACAATACATTTTGTGGATGCTCTTCACATTCCAGCATTGATCCTGAGAGTTTTGTAAATGATGTCTTACTCACTGAATTTTAGGCAGTTTTCATTTCCAAATATGTTTTCTATGCATGTGCATTTGTAAAGACAATATTCATATTTTTAAGCAGGATTGTAAACACACATTTTTAGGAGGGTGTTTCGATGGGGAAACATTTAGTCACACATTATACAGACATGAAGTGAGACTGAAATCATGTCTTAAAACATAGACAGTAGTTGTCGGTGGTTCCACCAACAGTCTTTATTTCTTGGGTGGTGTTGTGTGGCTGATGGGAAGTGCTCCCAGGGTGAGGGCAGCCAGAGGCTTGTTTGTGGAAACTGACCATTCTCCGGTTTCCTAATTGCTGGAAGTGCAATGCAATGAAATGGCTAACTTTATTGGTCCCTCTTTTTGTGGCCGCCTTTCCTCCGAATAAATGCACGAGAGAGAGAGGAGCCTTCTTGCATGATCACAGACAAAACACTCACTTAGAAGTAATAGCTGTGCTTTGTTGTGGCCTTTGTGAATGTCTTTATCAGAGAACAGTAGAGATTTCTCAGGGAAGCGCAAGTCATAGTATGAATGAGATGCACTTTTATAGAGAAACAGTGATGTTGGTGCTTTCAGAAGCGGCTGAACGTGACAAGGCAAACGTCAGAGTCATTTGCTGCCGACATTTTCAGCATTTCCCGGAACTTTTCCTTCCCCCTACAGTCCCCTAAAAGTCTGGAAAATGTCGGAGTGAGACCTTGTAAGAATACAGCAGGAAAATTTGCGAAAAGATTTACAGCATGACTTTTCTATTTTTGTTCATTTTGTTGTGAACATGTCTGATTCGGACAATCACCTACTGCTCTCCGACAATCTTTGGAAAACGTCAGAAACCAATTATACGCATTTCATATCTCAAAATGGCTCAAGAGACTTAATTTGGCCTTTGAGCTTAAAAGTGTTTTAGTCTTTGACAGACTTCAATCTGCACTTCAAACGCTGCAACTAGGCTATTTATCTCATTTCCCATCACTGCACGTGGTCTCTCCGTGCTTACGTTCTAAATATTGGTGCATTAATGAGAGACGTCTTTAGAGCCAAGGACATGAGCTCAGCTGATGCACAAATACAACCTGAAGCATTTGTATTCTTGAGTGAGTTTTTACTTCAGCTTCACAAACATGTCTCCCATCATGCAAAAAGTGAAAAGAGTCAAACTTTTACATTTCCATTCTGATCAACCTTTCCCGCGGTCACAGTAAAGGTCATTGCCTTGGACAGCTTCCCGTCACAAATGTCAAGCTTTGGTGTCTGGAGCGTTTTCTGCAGTCGTCTGTGAAACACTTCTCATGTAATTTCTTCTTCTGTGGTAAAAAAAAAAGAAAAAGAGAAGCTTCCTGTCTTATCTTGCTCACACACACCCCTCAAAGAGATCTTAAAAGAGCGACTTCAGCCAAAGATGGTTTCACTGCTTCCCCCCCCCCCCCCCCCCACACTTTTCCACTGAAGATCGATTCCCATGGATTAAAAAGACCGGGGATATGCTTTGAAAGGGGACTTCTAAAAATAGATCCCAAGGAACCACACGCCAGTCAACACGATGACCTTTTTTATCGTAAAACAGTCATTGTGCCTTTCTTTTCCAATTTGTCGCAATTTCCCTTTCCTTATATCTCCTCTCCTCCTCCACTCCGCTCTCGTGTCTCTTACAGGTGACATCCAGTGTATGTGGCCTGGTGTTGATGGTTTCCTCTGTTCCCTGACAGGACCTTAAGACTGACACTTCACTACATTATACACTGGCAGCTTCAATATGCTGTTTCCCCGTGTTGTCATGTTTGTCCGTCTCTCAAAGTGAGGCCTTGTCTTCACTGCTGCAGATATATTTTTTTCTACCTCCATTTGAAAAATCATCTCTGTCCACACGACCTTCGTTTTACAAGATATATCCGTCCATAATAATAATTTTAAAAAACATTTCCATGTTGACGAGAGGCCCAAACACAGAGGAGAAAGTTAGTTTTGTGAAATATTCGCTGTAGCGTGAAGCGCGTGTAATTTGTTCACGATGTCTGTGGTTTGAATCAGACTAATGACCTTCATCCAGTGTCGTCCTGTATCAATCTCCAACGACTATACGATTATATTCAGCTGACATTATTATTCAGCTCATATTTAATTACTCTGCACACAAGGCTCAATGAAAAAGAGCATTCTGAAGGGTATGTGTTTTTTCTGGATGTATTGGCATCAAAAACTCAGCCACATCAGGAGCCCTCCCTCCCTGCGTATGCTGCAATATAAAAAATTAAATAATCTTTATGAAAAAAAGAGAAAAAAGGTTTCTAGTGCAGCCATTGTGTAATCTCTAAAATCCTGTTATTTCAGTGGATTTTCATTTCCTGGCTGAGGTGTTTGATGACATTATGAGGATAAAACCAGGGTTCCCACCAGTCTTTGACCTAAAGAAATGAAGAAAAAACTCCCAAAAGCCAATGATGCCATCTTATTGAGATTTAGTTATCGTCCCAAGGTTTGCAGTTCTTTCACAAGACATCTCACAAATGAATTGTGTTTACAGGCCTCTGGCTTTCATCATATTGATTCTTAGTGATTTCGGTTCCACATAATTGTTCAGATAAAGGCTGCTGGCTGCAGTTTTCATTATCCACACGGAATTACCGGATGGAGGATGACTTTGAGCAGTGGAAACCGTAACCGCAGTCGAGGGCTGCTGCTGCTGCTGCAGAGCTCTGCCTCTCTGCATGCTAACCCCTGAAATCCCATGTGGTGCTCGGGCTGTGCAGCGGCTCAGAGCAGATTATCTCACTTCCCCATATGTTCCATACAACCAATGCGGAAATAGATGTTATTAAAATAATAATATACTGCAGCCGGTAAAAACCGCCTGTCATTACATTGGGGGAATGTTTTAGTCTCGGTGTTTCAAAATGACCGATCATGTTTCGTCCTATGACCCACGTGTGCAGCTGAACAACAACACAATGATGGGACTGAGCAGCTGTGATGGAACCAAATTGTGGTTCGTTGAGCTAATGAACACAGATCAATCCACTATTAACGCTCCTGTTTTGTTTAAACTTCTCTATTCCAAAAATGAGAATCGCGTTTTTCTTTTTTAGGAGTAAAATCACGATTCTGTCTACGAGCTGCACTCTTGTCCTTAAAGCAAACTTTTTTCTGCTTTTCCTTCACTCACTCTATTTTACTGCAGGTTTTCTACCTCATCATGTGTGTTTCTCCTTCACATGATGAAGGAGAAAGTTTAGGAGCGTTTGTTTTGATGCAGCTGAAGTCCCAAGTCAAAACGCAGCAGAATCGCTGTCAGTCAGAAAAGGAGGTTGTAAATTGAGATCACGTGTACAATGAAAGGTGCAAATTCCGAGCAGTGATAGTGACAGAAAAACCAAAGGAAATTGTGGTGCCTGGTAATTCAAACTGCAGACACATGGACCTGTAGTATGATATAATGCATCAGATATGATCATAAACACCTTCCTTGAATTAGGATATTTTCAGCTGCAGTTTTACTGGGCTTTAAAGGCACCGTTACAATATCTACAGTTGTGTAAATATACTGCTTGTTGCCCTGCGTGAGATGGGTCTAATAAAATGTTGTTGTTAACCTGTGTCAGTTTGTGCGATATCATCTGAGGCATGTGAGATTGTGCAGTAAAGCCGTGTTGAATCAAAGCTGTGGAATGGAAAGAAAGAAAAATCAGTTCACATCATTTTCAGACCGATTGATCTGTCGACATTTTGGACTATCTTTGATTTTCAAATCTCCAAATGGTTCTTTGGGTTTTGGGTTTGATGAGCGAGGATTCCGCTGCTTATCTCTCTGTAGTTTCCCAAAACAACACGGTGTGAAGGGGCCTTAGATCTTCAGATGCATTATTGATGAGTCATTAGAAACTGATAGTAAGCTCTTTCAGTACAGGATGCTCCGTCTTTGTAGTAAGAATCGTTATTGGATTCTAGTTATCTCCCTGTTGAAGACTTAACTCTGGACACAATGGGACAAATGTTTCACTTAATGAACCGAGGCGAGTTGAGGTAAGAGGACAATGAGTTCAGTGGGACAGTTACAGTCTGAATACTGGTAATCTTTTGATCTACAGGAGAGAATGTGACTTATTGTTATGACACGACGAACTGACACCACCATATCAGGTGTCTGACACCAGAATCTTAAAAAAAGGTATAGTATTCAAGAATCTCCGTAAGAAGTATCATAAAAAGAGAATATTAAATATATCTAATGGGAGAAAAAGTAATATTCAGTAGTCATGATTGCTTTAAAAGCAACAATAGGTAGTATCTAATCCTATTTCCATGGATTAACTGATACAGTATCAGTATTGGTGGTGTATCGGTGGAATACTCCATGTCTGATATTCTAACTCCCAAAACTACTGCTTCAGGAAACCAGACGCTGTGTGAGCACTTTGCAATTCACTTTGGTCCTAGTATCCACGCTCTGTCTGAAAGCTCTGTGCCTCCGAATAACTCATTTCCAGTCCTCCACACTGTGCCGCATGCACATTCATCTGTGACACCCCGGACGGTGAAAGTCTGAGGAATGAGAAGGGGGGGGGGGGGTTTGATAAAACGGAAGAGGGCAAGAAAGGAAAAGACAGAGATTGGGGGAGAAAGTAAAGATGACAGCTTTTGGTCTCGAAATATAAAGAGCTATAGGAGGAGGAGATAACAGAGGAAACTGCCTGACCGCTGTCTGCAGCTCCTAAATGGAGACTTTCTTTGGAGACGTAGGTAAAAGTAGCTGGGTGTAGTAGAAGACTTTATAGTAATCCTGCCGTGTTTGGGTTAAATGTTGCAGTGCAGCATATACACAGTCAAAACTGTGCAAATTATAACTGCTACGGAACACTTGCTGCATGCAAATGTGTCTGCAGTCACAGAGGGCTGTTCGTTTAATGACCCTCCGCTCTGCATGGGAGAGGCGGCCGACTGCTGCGTTATGGAGAGAGACAGTGTTTTCTATCGACCCTGCTCATAAGCTCATACGGCCCAAATTGTCTCTCAACATAAAAAGGCTCATCTCAAACTGATCTTCTAAGTGAGCAGCGGGAAATCTTGGATTCAGTCAATTGTAGCCTGGCCATATTACCTGTGTACGAAACTGAAGAGTTTGGCTATTTCTTAAATAGCCATTCATTCACATTCAGCTAAGATGTGTGTTTATAATCATTCCCCTTTTTAACCAAATAGTGTGTCAGAGCTGGGGTGGTTCACAAGACCAAATTATGTTGTTTTTATCCACTTTGAGTTTGCAGATGTTTGTGTTGTGTCTGTGTCAGCACAAGCGAACAAGCAAGAGAGAGAGAGAGATTAAGGAGAGGCTGAATGAGTCTTGTGCAGCTGTGCTATAAGCAAAGATTTGGTGTGGTTGTCAGTGTTGATACTGCGGCAGTGGCCACAAATAAATCAGTGTACGGCCAACAGTTTAACAGTATGTGCGTCACAGACCACCACCGAATGTGGCTTGAGTGATCAGTCCTTAGAAAGCATTCAGGACACATTTGGGTGTGTTCAGTCCTGAAGTAAACCCTGACCACAGGTGTAAGTGTTTCTTTCTTTCAAACCATTTTTTTGGCAGAGAGACACAAAGAAAACGTAAAAAAAGGAATAAGGTAGAAATAATGGAGGAGACAGAAGAAAGTAGAGGGAAAGGAGAGGCGGTCGACCTGCCCAGGATGAGTTATTTTTATAGTCTTGCACTTCTGCCTATCTAAATGTCAATCACAGTAGCCCAGGCAGGTGATCAATACTCCAGCTGCTTCTCGGAAAGGTTATGTACCAGTACCGCTGGTGTAAGACTTGTTTTCCTGCCTATGACGAACCAGATGCCTTCTTAAATCATACCGACAGTTTGGGAGAGCCGTGCCCTAGATTGCTGAAAATATCATAGTTCTCTTAGCAGTTGACCTACGACCTTGTTCTTTGTCCTTCGGCCTTTTCTGCCAACACGGAATATATTTAAGAGGAGTGTCCTTCCTGCTGTGGTAGCAGCACAGATGGCAGAGCTCAGAGAGAATCCCTGGAATAAATATGCAAAACAATGCGTGAAACACACTACTTTGCATTTGGTGTATGACATCCTGCACATTTTAAAAGTTAAACACTTTTAATGTTAATATCAACAGATGTAGGTTATGTATATTCACAGAAAGTAAACTATGGTAAAGATCCATATCAACACACGTGAATCTCCAGTTTCTGACATTAAATTGTCCTTTCTCCGTTTCCTTGTCTTGCTGCTCAGAAATGAAATACAAATACACAACCACAGGCGCAGCAAAATATGTGGAAGAAAGGCCATTAATTCTTGTTTGGAGAAAGATTTTCTCAGTGTCCTCATAACAGAAATTAATCAATATTAATAACATTCCCCACTGTGTAGTACATTTGCTTTTGAGCGGCTTTGACTTCAACTGTGAACATATTTGGGGAACAGTTTACATATTTGTGTAACAGATCAGGGACACCAGTGTAGAATACAGATAGTGGAAAGCTGATCAGGACCTGGACATGACCTTTGACCTACCTTCTATAAGACACATTTTTTCTTAAGGGATCACAAGTTCATAAAGTATAATCAAGTGCAATTTTAATGTTCTAAGTTGAGGTGCCCATGTCTTTATATTGCCTCTCTGGGAACATTTACAAGGCTGATGTGGACTACGAAGCAACACGCGGCTTGATTTATTTTCTCTCTGCAAATATTGTACAACACATGCAAACCCTATCACTTCTCACAGCATTGGTTATTAGTAGCAGAGGAATTGTGCATACCCTCATGAGGAGACATTCCCAGCAACAACAGCAGTCAGCAAGAAATAATGATGCCGTGCACTCGAAAATATGCACACACAATCACTCACTTTATTTATATAGGCTAAAGCATGACCCTGCCTCGGCGCTCCTTCTCATTATCTTCAGAATTAACATAAGTTTTCAGACTAACCTGCTTGTGTATAAATATCCCCATCAATCAATCAATGACATTTTATTTGTATAGCACATATTCACAAATAACAATTTGTCTCTTAGGACTTAGCAAGGCCCCTTTCCCTCTGATCTTAACCCTCAACAAGAGGGGAAACAAACAGGGGGACAATCTCAGAGAGACCCACATGTGAGGGATCCCTCTCCCAGGAGAGAGAGAAGTGCAATAGATGCCTGAACAGTTATAAATAAGGAAAAGTCTGTTTGAAATTAAAGGTTCAGTGTGTTAGATTTAGGTGAAAGAGATATATTGATAGAAATTAAATATAAACTTATCCTTGTGACTATAGTGTTTGATCATCTTAATTGTTCAAAGTGTTGTTTTCTTAACCCCAGAATCAGCCCTTTATATTTAAACATTTTATATTTACAATTGGAGTGGGTCCTCTCTATAGAGGCCGCCATGTTTTTTAAAGTAGTCCAGAATGGACAACCTAAAAACCTTTTGAGTTTTTATGAACACTGGAGAACACAGGTTCTCTTTCATGTTTTGAAGGGGAGGGTGAGGTGAGGGGTGTTCAGCTGGTACATACAACGTCACCACTATGATAGACCTCAACGATCACAATCCACCAGTAGGCGATAACCCCTTGATAACCTGCCAATTCAGCCATTCCCCATCCCCAATAAGAGAGAGTGCTACGTAGAGAAGATAGTTTGTGCTGCTGACTAACTTACAGGATCTGCACTTTGTTGAAGTTTAAACACTCCCGCTCCTGCAACATCTGCAGAGCCAAAGGAAGGACAGAGCAGAGAAAGTAAGAGGCACAAATACTGTCAAAAACGGCAACAGTATGCACATCCAGTAAAATATCTTTTCATCGGTGCTGGATCAATAAAACTCCACAAAATGTTTGAAAAATAGAAATTCGGCACGCCTTAAGCTCCCGTTAAATGATCACTGGCAAATAAATATTTTAACAGGAGTGGTAGGTTTGTGGATTTTCTCTTTTTCAAATACAGTAAACCTGCCAGAATGGTACTGAAAAGAACAGGAGGAAAGCACTCTCCGACACTGTCTCTCTTTCTCACAGTCAGTCAGGCAGGCATTCACTGTGTGCATCCACACAACAAGCACACAGTTCTCTATTGCGGGGGGGGGGGGGGGGTGTCGTCTTCCACAACCCCACCCTGACCCATCAGTTCCAAAAGTTAATCATCTGGAGAACCACTCCCAAGTAATATTTGCTCCCAGTTTGGTAAAAACACCCATGTTTTGGAGGGTTGAAAACAACAGGGAGATGAAGCACAGATGAGAACCGTTTAGAATCATCAAACAATTCTCAAAGTTAAGAATTAGGGTAGGTGGGTTCAACCCTCGTAAGAATAAATCTGATAGGTATTGGTTGCTAATTGTCAATAGCACTTCAAATAATATGCTCTTTGTATTTGAAAATATGCCAGTTAAACCTATTCTGGTTTTAGTTTGAATCTTTCCAGTTTTTCATCTTTTTCCTTCAGAAAAAATACATTTTCTTTGATATGAAAAGTTTTTTCTATGCTACTCAATGATGAGTTAATATACAGAGAGCAACTCTTCGCTCATTAGGACCTCCCAACTCCACGGTTTTAACTTCCCGAACATCACACGCTTTGATCCTACCCTGGAGCGGAGAACAATCCCGTTCTTTTGTCTTGTTTTCTTCTATTAACAAGACCAGTCACTCTGCAAGTCTTCAGAAGAGAATATTTGATGTTCTGCTATCATCAGCCCCCACCGCTCTTCCTTCTCCTTTGCTCCTCTGTCCCGTCTCTACAGCAGCGTCAACACAAGCTGAACCAATTCATTAGAAGGCTCAGAAAGTCATTTATGGTAATAGCTCCCTTTGCCGAAGGAGGTGGAAACTCAGCAAAGCCACATACATTTTTTTTTGTGTGCAGTCTTTCGACATATTCTTCTACATATTTTATTTAGACCTCATTTAGATGTGCAAATTGGTCTTCTGAAGTACAGAGGGCAAAAGGAGTGGAGAGGAGAGGATAATAATTAGAGAGGCGTTGCTCCCAGTGCCATGATGCAGAGCTGAGCTAAGGCAAGCGAAGGGATGAAGGAAGACGGGGTAGATCCACTGTCTGGAGACCTTCCCCAGGAATCCCTCTGCCTTATTCATGCAGCCGAGCATCAGGGAGTCTCCCAACCTCATTATGAAATGCGTACTCGCGCGAGTTTACGCAGCAGTGCAGCCCTTGCTTGAAAGCCTCTGCTTATCCACTCCACTCTCCTCCCTTCTTCTTCTCGTTTTAGATCAGATCACTCTGGGGAAGCAATGTCATGCTTCATTCATCGAGATGCCCCACTGTTCTAAATCTCTGTCTCTCTCTCTCTCAGTTTGGCTTCAGCACATTTGTGTGGTCGGCACAGGGCGAAGCAGATGTGTTGCGCTGAAGTTTATATTTACTTATAAGTCTGTCGGTCAGATTGACAGGCAAATTGAAATGAGAGCATTGCACCGCTGTGAAGCTAAGCTCGTTAAAAATGCACAAAAAGCATACATGTGTTATGTATACATGCAGATACACGTCAATTAAGCATGAGTCCCTGACAGTAATTCTCCAATCATAGCTTAGCAACCGTAACTAGGCGCAGCATGGCTGCAAAGCTATGGATTTCTCAAGATGGTGAGGTGGTGGAGCTGCAGAGACACTGTTTTCGTCTGTGTTTGCTTTTCTGTTTAGTTGTCTGATGTCCGAAGTAGGATTGTTCAAAACCACTGGACGGATTACTACAAAACTTTTGATCGTTGTTTTCTTGTATAATAATATGGATCTAATGAATTCAAACATGTCCATAAGGCCTTTGGGAGGGTGGTTGGGCCTTGATGGAGGTATTTTCTCTACTGAGTGTCATTCTAGTTTAAGTTGTGTAAACCCCCTCCACCATCCCAAGTAAGTTTGTGGGGATACTAGTTACTGTATGTCATGGTCATTCCTTTCTAATGTAGCACATCCAGGGTTTAGTTTTTCCCATTTAGTGGTAAATAGTTTTTCAAAGGTGGGATCATGCTCCAGCAAAGAGTGCAAGTTGAAAATAAATTAAGATTCCATGCAGATAACAATATCTCCACCGTGCACCCACCTTTTCTTCAATATGTCAAAGGTTGCTATATGTGGTTCAAGCTCATTTCAGGGCACAGGTGGGACCTGTTTGTGAATTCCTGCCTTTTATTATTGCCTCCTCTAGGCTGCATTGCTTTTCCAGATTCATGTCTGTGCCTTCCTCTTCCCTGCATGGGCCCAGTGGGAAATAAATGAGCCGGGCCTCTTCACTGGAGCTGGGCAACCGACATTAGAGAGACTAGGTTGACCTGTGGCATAAAATTAGGAAGGTTAGGCTCATTGAGCAGCCGGGCTGATAGTGGCAGAGGATAATAAATCCACTGAGAAGGAGGGAGGGTAAGAAGGAGGGAGGGGATGGATGTGGCAGCCTATGCAGCCTCAGGGACACTTAGGATCCCTTTTATTAGCAGGGTTATTTTCACCCTCTTCTTTCAATGGCCTTTCTCTTCATTGTGCAGAGGCACCAACATGTTCACTCTCTATCATGTACTGTGCACTCTCTCAGTTTGTCCCTGCTTTCTCTGCCGGGGGATGGAGGCTGGGACGTGCTGCATTTAACAAACTTAACTCAGATAGAAGCGAACATTTAGTCTAAACTATTTTCAACTGTGGATTAAAACGTATTTGGTACTTTAATGAGTATTTACAGCAGCAGGATATGTACGTGCATTGACGTGAAGGAACAGGTCCCCCATTGTAACCATATGGCCTGTTTGTGTATCATGCTTTGGCTACAATACTTGTTAGGAGGAATTCATTATGTTCTTTTCATGGGACTTGTTGACTATAAGAAAAACATACAAAAGAAATTAGTTATTGCAAATCAAAGAGAAGAGTCTTAATCAGCCAAATAGCTTGTGATGTAGAATCTCGGCTCTTTGGAGGGAGCCCGATCAGATGGCTCCATTCCTTTTCTTTTCAAAAGTCCTGATCACTTGGATAATGTTATGATAGGCCAAAATCTTTTTGCGTGTGTGGACTATAACAGCATCCAATTACTTACATTGCAGGACCTTATTTCAATTATCTGCATAGAAAACACAAAGTGATACCATATCAATGTCCTTCTCAGTGGCTCTTGTTTTCTCACTTTTCAGCGCTGGAGCTTGAGAGCAGCGACATTTGGGCTTGATTTATAAAAGGAACCGCTCAAGAAGCTAACGACTCAGTTCCCTTAGTTCTTACCAAAGAGCAGTTCAAAAGAATCAACACATTCACGAGCAACACATTATTAACTGATTCATATTCAGCAGATTAGTCTATATCAATGTGTGCTAAATACAAAGACAGGAATATTAATAAGAGCTCTAAAGATATTCATTTATTTACTCATTCTGGGGACACAGCAGTCAAACAGTATTTAAACACAGGTAATACTTGAAAACATGTTTGTTCTCATAGTTGCAACCATGAATACAATATATGGATATAAAGATATGAGTGTGCCCATGTAATGTTTTCCTGAAGGTTTGTCATTGCAGAAAAATAAGATCATAAGATCATCATAATACATTAAATACAACTACAGTGTGTTGGAGTGATTTCCTTGAGATAGAAATCTGTGTCTCTGTGTGTTGTGTTTGTTTCTGCTCACAACTGTGTCATGGAAAAAGCCAAACTGACAGATTAAACACCAAGTTGGCAGAGTTTCATGCAATCTGACACGACACTGGTGCAAACGGGAGCGCGTTTCTGAGGGCTTTTCATAACCCTCTCCCCGTTATGACTTTCCACTTATGTAATCATCTGTTCTGCGCTGAGGGCTGGCGTTCGAGCACCAGTCGGCCCGTGCACCAAGATGTGAGGAAGAGTCTGGAAAATGATGTGATGTCACATTCGAAAACCCACTGTTCACAGCTTGGATTCTGCTTGATAACATATTAATTATGTTATCTAACTAATATCTTTAATCTGACCTCCACAGAGAGGAAGAGCCACTGCTTCATATCACAGAGCAGAGCTGATCAGTCTGATAAGAAACACAAACATCTATATTAGAAATATACTTTAAAACACCATCACAGTGCAGGAAAGACTTTATTCTTTCTTGAATGGCTGAAAAAGTCTAGAAGGCTTGGTACTCTACTTTCATAATTAAAAAACACTCATCCTAATGAAAGTCTTGGCTTGAATTTGAAGTTATAAAATCCTGGTGTAATTATAATGAAATCAGATTCCTGCCAGTTACTTTCCCATCTGTTCTCTCCGACTTAACGTTTCTCTCCTTCATCTTTGTGGTTCCTCTGCAGGGTTCTGAGAACACAGTCCCTGGAATGGTACTACAACAACGTGAAGAGTCGGTTCAAGAGGTTCGGCAGCGCCAAGGTTTTGAAGACTCTGTATAGAAAGCACATTATCGAGAGAGGGGCGCTCTCTGATCTCCCAGGTAACGTCATCCTCTTTATTAGTCAGCCGCACATGGCCTCCGTGCAGACGCTCCTTTTCTTTTTCTGTTTATTTTCTTCTTTATAATCATCCTCCTCTGCGTCATCTTTGATTGCAGAGCAGCCTTCTGTCTCTGTGCAATGTTGTGTCATGTTGTTGATTAAAGCAATGTCACTGTTTTAATATTACTCGTCCTCAGAGTTTGAAGTAAATCGGACTCTCTTGAGGTTGCCGATGTTTCCCTCCTGGGACGAGCTCCCTCGATTGCTTATTAGTTTGCTTTGTTGAATGATCGATCACTTTGTTTCAAATGTTGCGTTTTCTTGCTGACTGAATAAATTAATTACTTTCTCACAGGAAACAAAGATTTTTGGGGGGTTTCAGACACGTTGTGACAGGGTAGAACATGCAGGAGGCAGGACATGATGGATCGATTCTCACTCAACTCCTGCGTCAGCCCTTTATCGCCGGTAGCGCTCAAAGTCTCAGGAGTCGTCTTTGCCAGTTGAGATATTTTTTCATCATAAGATATTTGTATTTTTCTTCTAATTTCGCCTCCGTAGGGCGTGAGAAACGTCAACACACCCACTCCCTCACTGTGACATTTCCAGACATTTTCCTTCTGTATTCTCATATGGGCTCACCGGACATTTTACTAGGGAGCTTAGCTGGAAGGAACAAGGAGGACTTGGACATTTTTTGCTCTTGCTTTCAGCCCCTTAGGAATTTTCAGGCAAATGTCTGGACTTGAGTGCATGTCTGAAACCAGCAGTAGACACACACATCTCAAGGGGGGGGGGTCTGCGAGATTGTTCTGTGGAAAAACCACTTAATTTCATCGCTGCAGCTCCTATAGCAAAAACATGTCTGCTGTTGCACCTGCAAATGTGACGTGAACTGTGTGTGTGTTTGCGTGTGAGTGAGTGATGACGACAGACTCGGGCGAGTTACCCTGCGGTTTCATCCGACCAGTTAATCCCAGCGGTGCACAGGCCACTTTTCGTCCTTAGTGAATTGTTCCTGTGCAGGACAGCAGCTTTCATCCAGCCTCAGCCTCCGCCTCCTGATAATATTGTTTTGACCCGGCAGCAACATGATCAGTCTGCCGCTGTGGCTGCCTACACGGGATTAAATAAATGACGAGAGCACAGAGCGGATAAATCAGGTCAGACTTGAGGTAGAACTGGATGAGATCGAGATGAGGGGAATAAATGACTGAGTGAAGGCCTATAATGTATGTGGTGATTGGATTGGCCTGAGTGATAAGGACAAATGTGAATCCCATCATAATTATTAGAATTTATTTCCTACTATGCCAGTAGAGAAATGTTGCTACATTATGACTAACTTGAAATGATATAAACATGATAACATTTCTGTTTGTTACTTCCACATTATTACACTTTCCTTTTTTAGACAGCATGTCGAGTCATCGTAAAATTCAAAGTGACAGTATTGATGAGCTGATTTTGCTTAATAGGAATCTAAAAATATGTTGATTGAAAATTAGAACAAGGTGCCAGTTCATATCAGATCTTTATCCACAGATAATCAAGGAGGATGTCAAACAATTAAGGGTTTGTGCAACAACAGCCAAAAATCTTGTGATGCTTTAGTTGATTTTATAGTTGTACTGTTTAAATCAAGAAAAGAGCTTAACAGTTGAATAGAGAGTCTGATAATGGGCCATCATCTTCAAACCAACTAAGGCACACACCTTCCCACAAGCTACGAGACTGTGAAACAATGTTATAAAACATGTTTTATTCACAGTGTCAAGGAGAAGTACTACTACTACTTCCAATAGGGTTTTTGCTCCAAAATGTTGTGGTTTTACAGCCACAAGTCATCTCACACCTGGTCGGCCGGGTTCAAGGCTTTAAACTCTTTATATAAGTATTTTCTGAAACATCAATTGCGGAACCAGAGCCATTCTAAAAGTTGACGTTGGTGTAAGAAAGCCAAGGCTGAATGGATAAGTTAGAGTGATGGATGCCTTTTCCATTATCGGGCGTTTCAGGTGCTTCACACTTCATGTTCTTCATTTCTGTGATGAAGTTTCCCTTGTATGTAGAAAGTTCTCCCCAGACAAACGTGATTGTTATGATGGCCGCAGCTTCTTCTGGTGTATGAGTGGACATATGATTCTACTTCTCAACCTCTACTTTTCTCTTTTCCTCTCCCCCCCCCCCCCCTCATCATCTTCCACTGCACTATATAGTCCTTTCCTTTACTCTCCCCTTCCTCTTCTCTTACATCATCTGCTCACGTGAACCCAGCAGATTAAAACAGTTCCTCATCTCACGTCCCCGCTCCCTAACTGGCGAGCTGACATAATCTATGATTATGTATGTGATTTGTGTGCATGTTGCTTTTGTGCAACTGGACCTTAAAGCTGCCATAAATTGTCGGTTCGTTCAGGAAAAGACATTTTTAGAGACGTTGTGTTTTTCCCATTTTGTGTGTTTATATGAAAATATTTATCTTTCCTCCACCCTTGTTATGTTTTACAAACCAGATTAAACTAAAATGAATTGTGAAAATGTCAAAAGCAAGTCAAGCTGTCACAACTATAATTAGGTTTTAATTTATTGGAAAGAAAATGCCCTTTTATTCCCTCCTCTTCAGCAAATTATGGGATATGTCAAGTGCCTTGACAAGTACAGAGTATAACGGCAACAGATTACCATGATGTTCAGTATATCAAGCCTTCTGTGCTCTCAATACAACATAATATATTTGAGTATTTGCTTCAGCAAGTAAATCAGCATGAGATTGGAGAAAATTCAATTAGATCGTGTTGTTGCTCGATGTTGCACCATCTCGCTTGGTTTACTTTGCTCTAAGAAAAAAAGGCTTTTATTATGACGCCGGAAAACTCCCTGAATTTTAATGTGGCTCTCCTCTCGTCTTCATTCAGTAGAAAAGCAGCCACCTGAACATAAAACATTCTCATCAGACGGTTCCCAGTAATTTGAAAGACAAGCTTGCTTTACACATGTGCTAGTGAAGGATGTGTAATTATTTTATATATACATCACCAAGGGAACAACGCTTGTGAAATCAACTCCATACGAGTGTGAAATGCCAGCTGACATGACGGTTCCAGACGTGAGCGTTTTACATCAATCGTGTCCCCAGAGAGAGAGTGTGACCTTCAAACCAATAGGAAGAGTAGACAGCGAGCGATTAGTATGTGTCCATCATCCCTGTGACCTACAACAAATACCATACCATCTTCTCTGCGTGTGTGTGTGTTTGTGTGCGCACAGTAGAAAGGGAGAGTGTTGCTCTGCGTGATACATGTGGCCCCTGGAGAATCTCCACATTAAACATGGATGAAGAGTCGGTGACCATGTCCCTGTAAAAGACAAGCTGATAACAAATCAGTGAGGATAGAGGAAAATCCAACTATACATTTTTTTTTGCCTCATGAGCTAAACTTCCCCTTTTTTATTTGAATTACTGATATAAGCTCCACATCAAGAGAATCTGCAGATGCCAGGGGCTGATGCATGTGTGTTAAATTAGTAATTAATGCTTCAGACGGCAGCAGAGCATGAAGTGAGTCCACTAAATGTGTGTTTAGTTTGTGTTTGTGTTCACTCATGAATGAGTCTCTCTGAAACACTGTAGCATTAACCAGTCTTCACTACATGTCAACAAGCATATGATATTAAAACAGTGGAGCCGCAGTTTAGTGTCTTGGTGAAAGGAAAATGAGGAAAAACAAGCATGTGGAGTCATCACTTTATTTGAAATTAAAGATTTATGGATCTAAACTGTTTAATTTGGGGCTGGGCAATAAGCTTTAGACAAAAGTGTTTAAGTGAAATATATTTATACTTGTTTTCTTGCAGAGGGTAAGATGCTAAGATTTATACCACTCATGTATTAAAATGTTAGCTTCATCCAGTAGTTGTCCAGCACAAATGTAATGACTGTAGACTGTATATAAAGATGGACGAATTTACTGCTGCCAAAAGTGAAGCCAAAGTGTCTTAAATGCCACCTGGTGGCTGGCTGCAGTGTTGCTACCTGTTTCCTTCTGTCTCTGGTCTTTATGCTAAACGTAGCTAACCAGCAGTTTGTTTTTTCTTTATATTTAATGTAGTACTGACATTGGAGTAGATTCAGTCGTATCATACCACCCACAGAAATAGGTGAATAAGTGTATTTTGAAAGAATGTCAAATCATTATTTTAAAGAGCATGCATTCAGAAACAGAAAGAGCCGCAATGTTTATTTGAGGAAAACAACAGATTTTACTGGCGGAATGCATTCGCCCTGTTTTTCATCTATTGCAATGTTCCTGTGATTTGCTCCGACCGTGCGTCCCTCTAAAAATGTATCACAGGGGGTTTGTGTTTATGCCATGATTAATGGGTCTAAGGCCAGCGGCTAATGCTTGTAATTTCTTCTAACGGCTTTCCGCGTTCCTGGTTTTATGTTATAGCATCATCAAATTTGCCATGAAATGCCATGTGATGAGTTTCTTATGAAGCATCAAAAGCAGGAGTGATGGATTTTATTTTTTGACACTTTAATCACGTTCATTTGAAACGGGGGATTACTGTATGTCCCACCTTTTTTCCTGCGCTTTGTGTTTGCTGTCACTTCCTTAAATGTCTGTGGGAAGCTTCCTACCTTCAGTAACATGACGGCGACTCTGAGAAAATGTTCAGACATATTATGACCTTCAAACATTTCTATTCTCTGCCAAGAAAACTGAGAGGAGACGCAGCGGAGCAGAGCTGTGCAGCTTTCTGTGGCGGCCGCTGCCATTTCAGTGCGATGACAAAGGAGGAGTTTATGTCCTTGTGTGTGTGTGGGTGTGCGTGCCCTTTTTGTCTGATATTAACACGGCTTGACAAAACCTCAGCCACGCCTGATACCATCAGAAAGCAATGATGTCAGTAAGCAGAACCCTGAACTGGAGAATCAGTTGTCTTTGCCACTCGCTATTTCCATGATTGACAATGTCTCGGACTGGGACTCATCACTTATATTAATGAGCCCCAGCCACTGCCCTGTTTCCTTGGGCCCTTCACAAAACACTTGAAGCTGATGGACGGTTTTCAAGATATGTGAGCCACTGACAGACGTTTCTGGAATTCTTAGATAGATGTAAAATGATTGTATAACCACCAATAAAAAACCCACAACATTGCATTAAAATGCAATTTTTTAAAACCGTATGTGCTTCATGTGTGCTTGTGTTGTTATGCTCTGCAGGTTTGTTTTGTAAGATTGTGTTTCTGTGTCTGGAGTCACAAAGTTGGGAAATTGTATTCAAAAGTTTAAGTATATTATAAGGGGTCAGGTCATTGTTGTCTTACTGATTTGGAATTGAAAGGCTTCTCATTATAATTGGAATGTGAGCAAATCAGAAAGATGGAAACGTTACCATTTAATGTGGACCAAGGTCAGATACTGAATCTACAGTTCCTTTATAGCAAATTTTAAATCAATACAAATATTTTCATGAAATCTTCGACCAGTATTATTTCATGGAGGTGGTTATACCTTGAAAACAGAATTGGAAGTAAGGAGAATTACACTTGTCAATCAGAATGAGCATATGCTGACATATGCTGATGCGATCCATTTTCTTCCAACATCTTGTAACTTTGACTAAACTGAGTGCACAAGGTTAAATGTGGCTAATCCAGTGAGTTCTGCTGTTCCTCTCTAACAAAACCTCAAATCAGAAGAAAACATAAAAACCTCCCGAGGCCTTAGAAGGGATTTGTACTATTTTACGGCTTTTTTTATGGGACATTGATGGATAAACCTCCTGTATCATGGCTCTAGTAGTTGAGGCAGTCATGGGCGTATTGTCACATTCGGGATCATTAGTGTTGTGTGTCTTGCGGGGGAAAGCTTGCTGACTCAGAGCACAGAGCTGTCTGGAGGGATTGGAGGGCACGATGTTAAACAGAGGCTCAGAGCTGCTGCTGTCGAGAAGCAAACGAAGCGACCACAGGGCTCGGACCAAACGGCTGACTCAGTTTGTGTGATACTGACACTGATGTACATATGTGCACATGTTCAGGGACATATGTGTGTAGAATGGGGCTGTCCCTGACCTCCTGTTAAGATAATCTTTTTAGGGATGGGGGAATTTTATGCACATTTTGTATATTAATGTATTATAATATAACTTTCCTAAAGCATTATTTATTTTGTATGTTATGGTTTGTATGGGGTTGCCAATTTTGTGTTTTGGGGTTTACGTCTCATTCCTTGGAAGGAGAGGATTGCTCTTTTGTTTTAAAAACGTCCTACTTTTGTTTCTTATATTTGATTTTTTATGACGTTTTTGCGAGTTCAACTTTTATCTCCCAAATTAAAGAGACAAAATGAATCGGGTGCAAGTTTGTTTACTTTTCTCCGTCTCCCAGCCTGTCGTGATGTAAACAGACATCCTGTCGGTGCAGCCGTTGTTCGGAGGACGCTGTTTATGAGGCTGTGTGTGCTGCCAGATGCTTCACTGTAATTGAAAGGAAACCGTCTGGACTGTTCCTCTTCCTCCTGCTGCTGCTGGCACTTTAGAAATGTTTGTACTAAGTGAAGCTTTACTGGTTCGTTTATTTACCCACTTTTTTCTTCGGCTTAAGACTTGCTATTTATTTCACTCACATTAATCCCTGTATTGAAAGAGCCTTTTGCAAAGTAGAATTTTCTTTTTTTAAAGAAACAGACAATTTTTTTGATTTCTTTTGTGTAAGTGGAGTTTGAGTGCCTGGGGATGTCAGAGCCTTGAGAGGACAGTACATTATTCTCAACTCGGGGGCCGCATCCTTTGAAAGCTGCATAGGCAGAATGATGCAGCACAGCGGCGCGATTACAATCTCACATTTTGGAGGCTCCTTCAAATGCGGCCGACAAATGTCTTTTCGTCCCAACTGGCCGATCATTCCAGGCCCAAGCTATCCCATGATGTGTTGCAGTTCGGTGACAAATAACGGCCTTACTGGTTGTCGGACAAGTACAAAACACCGGACTACTGGAAACACTGGAAATGTTGGAGGAACTTTGATATTTCTAACAGAGTCAATATCAGCTGAAAGATTGTTAGATTACAAACAAGGCTGTGCCCAAGTCTCACCTCCAGCAGGACGAGCCACATATTGTCTGTCAGGAGGAGAAGGTCACTGAGTTCTCTACCAGGCTTGAGGATGAGGAGAAGAGGATGAGTGTCTGTAGCACCGAGGCAGAGACAGAGAAGCGGTGTGTCAAACCGAAAGGATAAGAGAGGATGTTCTCCTGATCCCCTGGTTGCAAGGTGAGCAGGATGCCCGCCATCAGGAACTGGGGGCATGAAATCGTACCTGGAAGAATTGACGTTAGCTTAACTCAGCCAAGTGCAAAGCCGAGGGTGAGATCAGTCAGGCTGTTGATTTTGTAGGCCTTAAGGCGCCATTATGCTTCTACGTATCCGTGTCGCGGAGAGGGACGCACGGATACCACGGACTCTTTTTGATTTATGCTTTTCTGACGACCGTCCGTCTGAAAACAATTCACCGCCAAACAGTAGTTGGCGCAACGGAAGACGAGCTCAGAGAAGCCTACCCCATCTCTGGGAAGAAGAAGTCCTCTGTCAGCTTGCCTCCCACACACTGAACCATGGCAACTCCGGACCTCCTCCACTATACGCTCTTAAATGTTGCTATCCATATTCGTATCTTAGTTGTGTTTGGATTTTAACGTGGCCGTCTTATGATATACGGAAGATACCGGGAAAAAAAACGTTTTTGGTCGTCAAGTTTGAGGTCCTGAAATGTGTAATTCGGAAATGACGTCGTACGGAAATTATGTCGTTAGCGGACCAATCACAGCCAAGGGCTGTCCATAGGCTATCCGAAATATCCACGGATAGTCAGAGGTGCACGAAAAGCTCTCCGAGGCGCTCGAGGGGGCGTTCCACGGCGGAGAGGGCGGTCCTATCTGTCCGTATCCGTAAAAACGGAGTAGCATAAATCGGCCTTTAGTGGTAGTGTCGTAATCATATAAATAAGGAAATATTTCTAAGATAAAGCAAACAGATGATTTCCAAGATTTCAATTTACCGCTCACCATAGTGAGTGTGTTATTTCACTGTCCCATCGCCCAACATAAAGTGCTGGCTTAGAAAATTGTTAATTCATTTAACCATCAGCCACTGTCAGATTCCAAAGCGGCCCTCGTTGACGATGGCCACCACTGATGTCTGTTGGTTACCATGGTGATAATGAGCAATATCCCCCTCCTTCCCCCTGATGTAGAGCAAAGGTGAGACGATGGTCATGGCAAAGAAAAAGGGAAAACACACACATCTTCCATCTGTAATGACGGGCAGCCGTGTCATTCAGGAACAGCAAATGGCAAACGTATCATTCTGTTATGGAAAGAATTATCCTGATACCTTGTCGTCAGAGGTTTCTTTGTCTGCAAATTTGTGCATCAGCTTCCCTGTGTGTGTGTCTATACGTGTGTGTGTGTGTGTGCTGCCTTACCTGCCCACCCGTCTTTATCGTGACTGTGAGGCGGCTCAGTCCTTCTGTGTCGACATTGTCCTGAGCTGCTGCAGGTAATTTCTCCATCCATTGTCCCCTTCCACACTGCCATCGATGATGATTCAGCTCTAACCAAGCGAGGACGGTACAGCTCCATCGAACACCGCTTCAGTCGACAATGAGACAACTCTGAGAGTGAAGGACAGCTGGAGCGTGTAATGGTCTGGGGACATGTTATCCTGTAAACTGTGACTGGGAGAAGTGGGATGGACATGGAGACATTAAATCCAATGTACTCTAAGTGGACGAGCTCCTCACACACCTTCAGGCTGCGTGTGTGAGGAGCTGCTGCAGCGTTTCTGTAATTAGATGTGCAGAAATCATCAAACATTGTCTTTCTCTTGTTGAATTACAGCTTGTCACTGCACGTCAAAGTGATGCGATGTCACAGTTTGTGATTTCTGGCTCACGGGCTCTGCACTAAAACGTCACACAGCTTTGACAAACAGCAGCTCATCTCACAGTAAAGCTGAAATAGTAGTGTGACAGCTGGCTGTCTTCCTGCGACTGTCAAGGGAATCAAATAAATTCCTTTTTGATTTTCTATTTGTTTGCTCGGACTCGGTTGAACTCATTGAACACTTTCTGAAATAGCTTAAGCGCATTGGTGTTATTTTCAAAATATGTTTATATACACTTGGTGGAGAGTCTGTGGGTGTAATGGCAGAAAGTGTTACAGTTTGCTGTGGCTCTTTGAAGCCAGACTCGCACCAATCCACCGGGAAGGCTCTGACCGTCTGTGTGCAGTCAGCCAGGGACACGCAGCCCATCCAGCAGGAGCAGGACACTGGAGAGCGGATTAATGTCGGCGGCGAGCAGACGAGCCAAGGATGGAAGTCACGGCTGTTTGGATGTGCTTGTGTCAGCGGCAGGAGCCAGAGCACTGGAACAAGGCCGAGGTGTGGGCTGGGTTTTGTTTAGACTCTGGTCAGTGAATGGAAATGAGCTGAAGTTGATGACGAGCGGTGGAACCAAAGACGGGGTGCTCTTGTGTTTTGTCAGGATAGAAGTGCACGTGGAGCCTGGTCAGTCAGAGGTCTTACTTCCCTTTTACAGCAGCATTATATTCTACCTTAGTGGTCAGTTAAAACCCTCTCCTGGGCTGCCTGACAGTTTGTCTTCTTAATCACGACAGAGACCACACTTCAGTTTTACAGTTGGACTGATGAGAAGGCCACAATAAACGGGGGAACCACAGGGGAGATATCTAACAAGAGTTAATGGGCCACACAGGGAATATGTGGTTTTAAGAGTGGGGGTGTGGTAAACTAAATCTTCTTCTTTGGCCTTTCAACATCTTCCCTCCCCTACCCCGCTGTTCAAGAAGCCCTCTCTTAGAACCATTACCAGAAAAATTACCATTTTGGGCTGTGGTGAAGGAAGAACTCAAACTATTTACATAAAAGTAAGTGAAAATAGTACCAGATAACTTTTCCACTTGAGTAAAAGTCACTTGCTTTAAAGATACTATAAGTATTAAAGTAAGAGTACTGCAGAGGGTAGTCCTACTTCCTTATGTATCTGTTTATTAAATATTGTTTATACTTCAGACTGTCCTATTAATAAAGAATGCTGCAGCTTCTGAAAACATGATACATTATATACCTCTTCCGAAGCCATTTCAGCAGTTTTTTTCACTAGTGATGCTGCTGCAAGTGGAGGCGGAGTCTAATAATACCAACCTGCTTGGATAAATTGATCAATTCCCCGCTCGCAATTGATTACTTAAAAAAATTAATTTGAACATGTAAGGCCATGCAGTGGGGCAGAAAGTACAGTCATATGTGGTGCAATGGTTCTCAATCTTTTGCACATCAGTTACCCTTCAACTCACACAAATTAGACCACTGACCCACATTTGGCAAATGTTTTACTGTCAGATTTTTTATTACAGAAATTTTATTATATCAGAATAGTCAGACATTCTGCCAGTGTGATGACATTATACAAAAAAATTACTTTTTTGCCAGGGGACCCCCCCCCCCCCAAGACTTCATTCTGGGAACCCCTGAAGTAGTTAAGTACACCGAAAATAAGTCAACTTAACCAAAGAACAGATACATGAAAAAAGTAAATATACTTTGTTATATCCCACCACTGGTTTTAAGTCTCATGTCCCTTTGCTCTAACTCGAGATTTGGGGGGTTTCTTTGAAAAAGATTCTTGCACGAATATTGCGCTAACTCACCAGATACTAGGCCTGTGTGAGCTACAAAGAAAACATGGTGATGCTTTCATCCACTGAGAATATTCCTGTTGCAAGTGTCGGAGAGTGATTTGTTTTGAAAGGCAAGAGGGGAATCATCATTGTCATTTCCCTTGAACTGTCACTTACTTTTGTTTTCCTTTTATGCACAATTGGGAGCGACACCAAGTAGAAGAAACCAAACAATTGCAATCCACAAGACGCCGAAACAAAGTCGGGAGCGCAAAGAGGGGTTTAGTGGCATTGTGTGCACTGTAACCTACTTTTAATGTGGCAACCGTGCAAAGAAGAGTGTGTAGCTACATTATTACACAGTATGACAGGGGCAGGATGTTTGAAGGCTGTTATCTGACGGGTTAATTTGTCTTTGTCTCGCAGAAAGCAGCGTTCACGACGGAAGCAACGACAACGATGGCAGCATCTGCGGCAGTGACTCCGCCTTCTACAAACAGAGTGAAGGTGAGAGATGTGCTGGTGACCGGGCAGCGTTTTCAGGCAGCGCTGGGTGATTTCAGCTGCGTTGGGTTTGCCATATAGATTTTTTTTTCCCCATCAATAGCCCTTTTTTTTCATCTTGCTAAAAGGTTGAGCTTTTATGTTTATTGCCCAATAACAGTTGCCTCAACAAATAGACACCGCTCTGTAAATGGCGCGAGCGTGAGAGGTAATCTCATCAGTGTTACACAACAATAAAACTAATTGCAAACACACAGAGAAGAAAGGTCTTTTCTCTACATTAAAATGCACACACACAACCACAGGAACATAAATGCACGCACAGACTCCATACACACCATAAATATTCAAGTTGAATAGCTCCTATATAATGATAAAGCTTATTTTATTTATTTTCCGGTAATTATGAGTTGTTCATGCAATGATCAAGATGTGTAATTTAGATAATTACAGCTCTTCAGAGGTCCACAAACAAACTCTGTTTATATCACGTTGTTGTTTTTAAATGGATCAAACCAATGGAAACCTTTTCCTGTCTTTAATGGTTTAATGCTAGAGGACAAAAAAAATCACCATTTTGATTCAAGTGTGGGACGAATTCATTCCTTTAATGCACATTAGAGCAAGTGCATAGGAAGAAATTAATTTTTACCACAGAATATTGACACACAGATTTCTTCAGGCTGGGACTCTTATCAAACATTTGTAATTTGGGCCAGATTGGATAATTTATATGTGAGTTACAACAACTTGTTTTAATGGCAAAACATTGAAATTCACCATGCTGCCACTGATATGTTGTTTAATGAAAGCTCACAATTTCTTATCATCAAGGTCATGCAGCTCTGATTCCGACAACATGTTTGAGAGCAACCTTTTTTTCCTTGTTTAAGACGAGACGTCATCAATGTCATTAAAAAACAAGGGCAAAAGTCCCGGATCCCGGAGGATTTGTAAAGTCATTTGGATTTATCCTCAGGGAACTATGAATGTCTGGACAAGTTTCATGGTAATTCATCCAGTATTTGTTAAGACATTACCACAAAGCTTTGCTCCGAGCACCGATAAACTGGGACAGTTTGCAGGATTGACATTTTATGGTGTGATTAAAAGCTGAGGTCAGCATATTTGTCACAGAGGTGCACGTGCACGTCTCACAGATGTTTGAAGATGCTGTTTGTGTGTGATAACAGGACACAGTATGGCCGAGACGCTCACAGTCGCCCTGCGTGTCGCTGAGGAGGCTATAGAAGAGGCCATCGCTAAGGCGGAGGAGTTCAGTGACAGCTTGGTGAGAATCCCTCCGTTCTTCTTTCTCTCTGATTTCCCCTCCTCTCTTCTCTATCCCCTTGTTCTCTGCCATTGCCTCTTCATTCTCTCCCCCCCTCGTGTCAGTCACAGTGGGATGCAGTCGTGGCTTTAGGCAAAGACGTCGGCACAGACTGGTAATCACTCGCTTTGAACTGAATATGTCTTCATGTGTGTGTGTGTGTGTAGGAGAAGCAGAATGAGGCTCGGTATCTGCGGGACCACAGAGAGGAGCTCATAGAGGAACTCGCTACGACCATTGTGCAAAAAGTAGGTTGAGTAAGCGTGAGTTTTATTTTTACGTTAACTTACTTTTCCCCTTTTTAATGTGAAAGAATAAATTAAATTAACCTTGTTTTTCAAATGCAAATGCACACTGGAAAGTAGCTCACTTCACTTTGACTGCTGGATCAGGAGACCGTTGTATAGTTTAATTTAATTGCTTTTTTCAGTTTCATTTATCATTTGTTGGCCATCGGGTCTTTGAAAGTGAGATCAAAAATGTGTTCTCTACTTTAAGTGTTTAGGCGCACATCACATGAAAATGGAAATGAATACTGGATTAATGCGTTTAGTTTCATGATTTAACATTATTCATGATTACTAATAAAATGCTGTTGCAGAATTACATTTTAATTTGTCTAATTTGCATTTATTATCAAAATGTTTTATGCAAACGAAACCCATTTCTCCGTACATACCTCACGGCTCATTTTGTCTTGTTTCACCCTCTTCTTCTTCTTCGTTTCCTCTCAGATCATCCAGAGGAGGAAGCATTCAGAGATGCAGACAGAGTACGACTTTGTCTGGCCTCAGCCTCTGATCCAGCCCAGTGACCTGCCCTCTCCGTCTCAACCTCACACCTCTTCACAAGGACCACAGGACCCCCTCAAATCCTCCAACTCTCTTTGGGTCAGTGTGCACATCCACTCTAACCCTAAAAACATATGACACAACAAATGGTAACTAACTATATAAAGCTGGCATCTGTTGGTGCAAACTGCTGATTCTTGACCAGAAGGATTTGGTCTTTGATGATACAGTTTGTGTGTGTCTGTGTATTCATGTTCCTCTGGGTGGACCAACCATTGACTCTGTGTGTTTTCCAGGTTTTAAAAGCACAGGAATGTTTTGCTCAGCAGGAAAGGACTTGAACTTTTCAGTCCCACCGGCCACATGCGTTGATGTGCTCTCGTTTAGCCTCTTTATTTGCCTGGTGTCCTCTATGATAATGACCTCTTCCTGTAATTAATCCTTGTGCTAAGCTGTAAATAGCCCCTGAATTAAGTTGAATATTTGATGTAATGGACTCAGATTCAAATTACACTTTTGGAGAAATCATTTGTTTGTGTTTTTTATTTAACTTAATAAGGAGGAAAAACGGCAATACAAAAGATCCACAGGTGTCAGGCCACAGTGGCATCCAGAAGAAAGAAAAGAGAAGCTCAGTTCAAAACACACAGAACTCACAGTCGGACATTACTCTTTTACACAACATTACATGTTTACACAGAAAATCACTGTAGGCCAATATATACGCTATATTAATGTTTAAAATCTATGTCCTTATACAGTATATTATCTAAGCAAATAAAAATCAAAGTATCTATCAGTTCTGATCGATACCTAAAGAGTCAGACGAACAGCCAAATGCAGATTAACTTGCTTTCACTAAAGTTATAGGAGATTTATACACAATACAGCAACAACACACATGTAAACCAGCCTCATAAGACTGCATACTCACATCAGCATTTTACACACACACCTGACTGTGGTTCACACCACTTGTCAGCAGGGACCGTTGGAGATTTGTCATCGTCCCGTATGAGAGAAGCATCAAAGCGGCGCTCCCCGGGCCTCGCCATTCAGTTTCCAGCCGCTCAGCTCAGATCAAAGTCCTGTGAAATACGTCGGGATTCTCCTCAACTGCCCCACGGGACCGGCTCTGTTTATCAGCTCTATGCAAACACACTCAATGAGACTCATTGATGCAAATACTCTAAATCCGTGCTGCATGAACAAATTCTCACGGTGCATCCTACCCACTGTAAGAATTCATATTTCTTCTGCGCTCCACTAGAAACTTCAGTCTATGCCTGAACATACATTGGCACTTTTTTTTTTCTAATTTAAATTTAAATTTAAGTGTGAGTTTATGCACATGTGCATCTTTTGAATCCACCCGTACAAACCCTTTCATTCTCAGTAGAGAAGCCTTTAAATCGACATCCCAATGTTTAACCAAGTTTCATGGTATTCAGTTTTTTTAGAAAAGGGTATATATACAAACTGTACAAATTTGTTCCACCAAGAAAACTTTCTGCAAAACCTAGAACATCCCCTCATTGATCGGAGGATGAGTCGCAGAGACATTTATGGGTGTAGAAGAGAGATGAAGAGATTTGTAGAGCTTCTCCTGGCTGTCTACTTATTGAGTTGTTTTCTAGCTCCATCTGCTGATGAGAGTTTGAACTCACAGCTCTACTATCTACTACTAGTCTATCTGTCCCTGGATACTGTGCCACTGCAGTATTTGTCTGAGTGGAGCTTTTCTGACTGAGGCCTGTGGATTTAAGTGAGACAAGACCCAAAATTATAAAGAAAGCCTTTTCACGATTTTTTTCAAAGACACTATTCATTTTAACAGTTGGATTAAATCAGTGTGTTGCTGTGTGTGTGTGTGGTTATAGAGGTCGCGGTCAGCGTTTTCCCTCACCAGTGACGACTCCCCAGAGAAGGGCCCAGAGGAGGGAGCCGGAGCAGGAGGTGACCTGCACGAGTACGCGTCTCTGAAGCGAGAGGCCAAGGCCACGTCCCTACCCAGCTGGAAGAGCGTTGATCGCCTGGACAACTCCAGTAAATACAAAGTTTTCATTTGATTTTTCCTGCTGTCGATGTTGTTGCAGTAGCGTATTCCTTGTGTTTCGTATTTACCGTTTCCCCTGACCATGTATTTCATCCAACGACTACTTTTCGATAACTGCATGTTGTAGCTTTCATTTTCATTTAGATTGTTCCTCTATTTCCAAACATTGCATCCCCTAAAGCTATTTTTAATAAGCACAGGTGGAAATGTGTCACATTTTAATAGTGTTTCTGTTGGTCATGCTCACCCAGGTGCATCTTCAGTGCTCCAGAGCCCAGACGGGAACTGGATCGCCCTGCACAGTTCTCAGCTGTCTCGGCCCAGCCTGCTGACCAAGAGGAAGAGCCTGGTGTTCAGCGTGTTGGAGAAGGAGTCCGGCGTCGTCTCGGCGTACGATGAGATGGGCTCCGACTCCGAGGAGGACAACGAAGGCGGATGGGGCGCGGCTTTGAGACAGTTCAGACGCAAGTTGTCCGACGAGACCTACTACACGGACTCGCAGCACGACCCGGAGTGGACGTACACCCAGCACCTTCCCATCACGTCGCCGTCCTCCGGCCAGTACACCAACACAGAGACTCTCAACTCGGACTCAGAGGCTTCGTCTGTGCTGTCCGCGTGTCCTCGTAAACCACCTCATAACTTGTTGAGGAAGAAAGGACCGGCGGAGACACACCTGCACCCCAATCACCAGCCCCTGTACCACCAACACCTGCAACAGAACTTCTCTCCGTACCCTCTGCACTCAGAGGCACTGGATGTGAACTTTAACCCCAAGGTTATTTGGATTTACTTCATAAGTTAGGTTAACTCTTTACTACAAGTACTGATAGAGACATTTTCTAAAGTTTTCACCACTGCAAAAGGTTTTTAAGGTTTATTGATAGTGAGTACTAAGCGTCTATAGCTGTTCCTTAGCCCCATGGACTCAAGAAGTCGATAATCTAAATTCATAATGTCCAGGTGCATCACAAACAAGCACATAAATACAGGGTGATGGGAGGCTTCTAATGTTGGCAACCAAATTGATCGCAGCAAAAATGTACTCAGTATGTACTTATATAGTAATTTATTATTATGTATAACTTTACCCATAATTGATACTGATTCGTCACTATTAAAGTAATTTTGTTTAAATGGGCCATAAGATCAATGATTAACGTGGTAGGAAGGAATAAAAACATTTGTAAGTTCGGATTTCTATTTATTATATTGTACTTTTTTCATCTACAATATCAGACTTTTATTCCCTCTAAAATGTAGCAGAGTAGAAATAGAAAGTACCATCACATCAAATGGAACTGCGGGCCCCTTTAGCTGTGCAGCACTGTGTGTTGTGCATATGTGCTCAACTACTTTTGCACACTGTTCCCAGGTGATGGGAGACAGCAGCGAGGCCGAGGAGCGGCAGATCGACCCGGTCAGAAGGTCGCGACGACGACGGAAAAGCAAGAGGGAGTCGTCAACGGAGCAGAACAAACCTGGAGGCCAGAGCCACACACAGTCCATCTACCCCTTAGTACAGGTGAATGAAATGTAATTTATTATTGTTGGTATTTCAAATACCTTTTGTCAGTGAAAAAAATCCTAGAAGTTTTACCATTCGAGGGCAGCAAACAAAAGTTATTTCTACAGCAACTTGTTTCTATCTGTGATGTGTATATTTCATGGTTAATGTTTATTTTCCTTTCTTGCCTGTGTCCTTGTGTTTCTCTCTTAATTGAAGGAGAACAGTGGTTTCCTGCTCAACGCCCTGCTGAAGAGGGGTATGAGTGAGGAGCAGCAAGCACCAGACAATATGCCTACAGCCCCGGCTGCACTGGACACCTTCAGACTAGATGCCATGACACCAGAGCCCGAGGACTTGGACACAGTGGCCCCAAATTCCGCAGCCCTGAATCCCCCACAGCCCCACTCTCTATCTCCAGGGTCACAGCACCTGGGCATCGGCTCAGGACCCGGAGACCTGGAAGAGGAGCTGCGATCCCGACTCAGTCAGCTGGTCAAACGTGCCAACAGCAAAGAGGACAGCTCGGCTGGAGAGGAGTGGCCTGCAGACAGACAGGCGGACAAAGACAGTGACAGACAAAGAGAGAAGAAGAGGCTGAAAGACGCAGACAGGGAACGGCAGAGGGCGAGTGAAACGGTGGAACAGGTGAACGGACAAGAGACGAAAAGGAGTGAGAGACTAATAAAGAGTCCCTCGATGAGAGAGGAAGGAAGAGTGAGGGAGAGGAGGTTGGAGAAGGGAGTGGAGAGTGTGGAGGAGAAGGTAGACGACCAGGAACAAACGAGAGGAGACAAAAGAGAAGCAAATAGACAAAGTAAGAAACAACATAGGAGAGATGTGGAGAAGGAGGCCGCACAGAAAGGAGGAGGAGGAAGGAGGAGTGGTTCAAGTGCAAGTTCACCTGCTGTTACACCTTCTTCCCAGGAGGGGGCGCTGTCAGACAACCAGGTGAGGAGGAGAAAAGAAAGAAGCATCGGTTTCCACAGCTTCTCATCAGCTTTTATCTCTGCCCTGCTCAAGTTTGTCTGTCTGTCTGCAGTTTGATTAATTTCCCACCTTCCTCTCCCATCCGTTCGTTTAACAATCACCGCTGTGTGCTTCTCTTCTTCTTTTTCGCTGGTGTGTGTGTCTGTGTGTGCGTCAGGAGGGACAGAACGACTCGGAGCAACAGCAGAGGCTCCAGTTGCTCTCCTCTCTCTTGCAGCAGGTGAGATATAGGTGAGACAGTGAAGGCGCACTGTGATATGTGCAGGAGGCCTTGCTCGATAACAACTATGGCAACGCAGCCACAGTCACTTAATGCATTATAATATATTTATTCCTCCCTGAAACACACAGGCATACTGCATATTGGTGTTGTGCGTGTGTCTAACAGGGTCAAAGGTTGTTTGTACGTTTTTTTAATTTCAGTTCAGCTGTTGGTAGATTTTGCCGAAGCTTTCTAAAAAGCTCTTGGTCTCTTCACAGCTTTGTATTAATTACACAGGAAGTCACCTATCATCAAAGAGCTGCAGACTTTATTTCTTACCATTAACAAAAACCTATGATCTTTTGGTTAAAAGCAGAGCTGCAGTATTGATATTTTCACATAGTGGACAAGTCCAGCCTCACACAGAGTCAGACAGAGAGGTTCACATGAATGAGCTCACCTCCTGTACTGGTGCTACATCTGAGGCGTGTTGGTCGATGCTGGTTACGTGCCAGACTCATAAGAGCTCCTGTGAGTAATGCTCCTATCTTACATTGTGTAAGACCCAGGTGTAGGGTGGTCTATTTCGGCTGGTTTTCACAGTTTCATTGTCCAACCCGCCAGACCGGCTCGTTTTGATGTGAACAGAAGAAAATGTGACATGAGTCATACTTTTGTATATACATCAGATTTGTACAGGAAAAATTGGCATTGCAATTTTACTTGTGCATGTGCAGTAGGCGGAAAGTACTAAACTAATATCCTTCAAATTTATGGAGGTTTGGGACATGACCCAAGACTGAACTCATTAAATGTTGGCACCAACCCAGATCAGGGGGCTGATCCAGAATTATTTATTTTATTAACATTTAACAGTTTTATAAAATTTAACATTATGCTTTCATTAGTGTGTGCAAGTTAGTGCCAAACCCTAAAAAAATCCAGATCTAAAGTGGTAAACACTGGAATTGAGATTTAACTCCACATGAATAAAAAAAGTAACTATAAGTTCATACACTTATATGGGAATGCAGAAAAATCTGAGTTCCTCCTCTTTATTTTAACTTTCTAAAATACCTTTAAAAGTGATACTATTGCTAATAAAAGGGGCTTTAAAAATCTTAACATTTCTCTCTTGCTTTAAAACTGTGCCCCATACTCTACTTTCCATTATACCAGTTTTTAAACCTGCCCCTGCTCTTAACTATTGGGTTAATTACTGAACTTTAAATATCCTCCATATTCCAAAGTGACATCCTTTCTTACAATATAAGATGTTTATGCATCATGAGCAGTGAGGCATCAGGGTGTTTGATCTTCGTGGCGACGGCCTGGTTCTTTGAGTGGATGACAATGTCAGACACTCACCAAAGATCCATTTCTACATCGACCAACCCCATGTCAATATCTCCCAGCATCCATCTCTGCGTCTCCGTCTTTGTAACATCACTGAACGGTTAATTAAAAAAAAAAAAGATAAGAGGTTTGGTCCTCAGACTCATGTCTCTCTGTACTGAAGCTTGTCTTTAACAACGCTCTGCCCCTCATGTCTCTCTCATCCCTGTACCTGCCTCTCCCATAAACCGGATGACACTGCGTCTGTGTTGCTGAGACGGATCAATATGCCTCCGACACCACGGACAAAGCTTTACATCTGTCTCTCTTTACTACACCATCTCGTTTGCTTTCTCTGTGTTCAGAAGTAAACGGCATATTTCCTTACAAGAAAGGCATGTTCACCACTGAATTTTGATTCGTTACAGAATTTGGAAACAAGCTGCTCTTGTTAATCTGAACACAGTAAACACATGGATAGATGTTTGTTTATTTATCTGCCAAAGGACGGCATGGCTCGTTCACATACCTATTTTCGGTGAGGGGTTTAGATGGCCATGGATATTGGCTTTAATTAGAAATTGATTGCATCTTCATATAGATCATCATGCGTTACTTTTTGCACCATCAGTTTTGTCTTAAAACTTTCACTTCTCTTATTCCTCATTCCTCACGATTCTGGATTTTTCACCAGCTATTTTCGTGGTGCAACAGTTTTATGTGTATGTTTCTCACACATAGAACACAAAGGTAGATATGCTGATAATATGATTACAATTTATTTAGTTCGCCTCATTTCAAAATGTTTGTTCCCACTCTAATGATAAAGTCCCAGTCATGATTGCATTTTATCATCACCCAATAATAAGTCCTTTGTGGTTTTATTCATTTTATATATGTGCTCCCCATTTTGTCTCATCTATTTCTTCTTTAAACTGTTAGCCTTTCAGAGTGTACCGTACACTGAGAGTATGTGTTTGTGTGTTTCTGAAGCAGAAGTACTCGGCGGCGTCTCTCTGCAGCATCACCACAGAGGTGCTGAAGGTTTTGAACGCAACAGAGGAGCTGATTGGTGAGGCTGGAGGTGAGAGCTACACCCCGTCCGAGTCCATGAGTGCTTCTCCAATCTCCAACTGCTCCGAGACCCGGCGGCTGGACCAGAAGCTGACCAAGATGGAGGAAAATGTAAGTCAGTCATCAGCTACAGTCCAATTATTCCATTTCGCCATTAATTGTCAAAGGGAACTAACAGTCAAGGTTATCTCCTTCATGAAGGTGTACCTCGCTGCTGGTGCTGTGTATGGCCTAGAGGGGGCGCTAGGGGACCTAGAGCAGTGTGCCCGCAGTATTAGCAGTGATACCACAGACACAGATCTGGCTTTCCTTGAAGACCAGGTCGCCACTGCAGCCGCTCAGGTCCAGCACTCTGAAATACAGGTACCGCAGGAGGTTTTGTATTACACAATTAGGAAGTGGACATCATAGAACCTCTTGTGCATTTTCCCGAGAGTAAAACTAAAATAAAGATTGTAAGAATAATTGCCTGAACCATTTTGCAAATGGTTGATTTTGTTGAGTGAAGTCTTCTTCTCCTTATAAGATCTCAAACATTGAGGCGAGAATATCAGCCCTGAAAACAGCTGGTATGAACGTGACCGTCTGCAATCGCTTCTCCAAGTACAAGCCACCACAGGCGAAGGTATAACACTGCCGTTCAACGACACCCACACGCAGTAGCCTCCTCTTAAGGCCGCCTACAATAGCTGTGAGAACAATTGTATGTTTACATTTTACTATAAAGTTTCCATATATTAAGCAACACAAGGAAAAGGAGAACATATAGTAGCTCCAAACCAGGAGAAGGTTGTTTGTGGTGTATGATACAGATTCTCTCGTTACAGCCTCAAACTCTGGATACATCACGCCATCAAAGACGGAAGCTTCCAGCACCTCCTCTGAAAGGTACCACACAAGTTGTTTTAAATGACAGCATGTTTAGGAGATATAAAGTAAATAAAATGTAAACAATGAGGGGAAATATCAATGATAAACATTTTTACAATCATTCAGCATATTTTGATGGGACTAGAGAGGGTGGGTTATTGATAATAAATCAAGGGCATTAGATATTAAATAATCAGTATAATTATAAATGTATGTATTTTTTTTCAAGTTGGATTTCTATGCCTTCTGTTGTCTGCAAAATGTTTTCATATGAACCAGTCTCAGAGGTTTATGACCCACGCTGATTAATATCTATTAACACAGGGAAGGAAAATATCTTAATCACTCTATAGTTGATCTAATGATGTATATAAATGAGGCAGGTATCTTCTGCCGTGATGTCCTGCTGCACACATCAGGTCAAGCAAAACAGAATTGAGTCTGCTCACCTGTGCTGACTTAGACAGATTATCACATCAATCCATACTCTCGTAACTAGAGTGAGTGGGAGAGACAGCAACATGGAGAAGGACACTCATTCACCTTGAGCTAATGTCACACATTTTGCGCTTTGTCCTGAGAGAAGAGATCGACGGCTGAATAGATGCAGAAGTGAATACATCTGCTGCAAAGGGAACTGAAAAGCTCCATTAGATGCTGAGCATTCAAAATGGAAAACACCTTCCTTTTTTAATGTCGGTGAATGGCCTTTTTCTGTATTTTCTTTTTGTCTTATTTTTTCTTAACCTGCATTCCACACAATAGATCTGATTCAGGTTGCGGGGGGGGGGTTCTTATTCAGCCTTCTTCATGGCTGCAAAGACAGGACACAGTATAATGGGGAAAAGCCAGTGACCAAGACATGTAGTCGTGTCGTTGATTTCAGCTTAGAGTCCTTTTGTATCAATCCATCATAACATCTACGTCCAGGATGACTCTTCATCTGAATCATATGTCACTGACAATTTGTCTTTTATTTCTGGACACGTCTCCTTTTGAATACCACCTTTTTCAGACTGCTTTTTTGTGTGTTTTAGAAAAGTTGGAGCCAGAGCAACAGGTGAAAGTGTTTCGGCCGTAGTGACAGTTGGCAGCACAACGAGTCCCTCAGGGCCAACTCAGAGCCCCAGTGACGGGGGCCATTCTCATCCAGTGCCTTGACCCAGCGTCCGCCTCCAGCTCCGAGCCAAGCAGGGACCAACACCTGCCCTGTCTGTGACCCCACCAAGCACTCAGCCCAAAGCCAGGCACTGTACCGCGTCAATGGAGACACTTCGCAGGAGACGCGACTGGCTCTTTCCTCTTTTTCCATGTTCTCCTCATGGCCGCCAATGTAAAGCGTCGTCAAGCAAGGTTTGACTCAACAGTCAGTATCTCTGCCTTAAAACCTGCAAACACTCCTCGTGACCCAACTCCAAAAGAATATCTGTACAGGCAAAGAAAAAAAGAAAACATGTCCTTCTATCTGTTTGCAAGAGTATTGTGATTTAATGTGAAATGAAGATGTGGCCAAATCTGTCTCAAAGACTTTCTGTGATTCAACGTCTGAAGAAGAGGCAGAGCCGTGTTTAACACCGCATCTTCTCTCACCAAATGGAAGGAATTTTGTATTGTATTATTTAAGAGCTAATTTTGGATGATTGTCAGTTTATACACACACACACAACCAGTAATTATAATCATTGTAATACATTTGGCTTTTTACAAATCCCAGAAAAGTGTTTAGATAATTATTTTGATTAGAGATAAATAAAAGGTTTGTATGCTAAATGTAATGAAAATACAGTAGAGCCAGGTGCTGGTTAGTTGGCTTGAGCATCTTAAACATGGGGAAAGGCGGTTTCTGACAAAAAAAAACTGCCTTCTACCACGTTGAAAACTCAATATTTTGAGTAGCACTAACAGTTGTGAACCAGAGACTGTATATGAAGACAGACAACGTTTCACTTCCTCCCACTGTCCAGAAATTAAGCCAAAATATCTCTAAGAATGTTGCCATCTTACACATTTGGAGCCAGAATCTGCGCTATAGCGATAGGATGAAGCCACAGCAGTGAGATTCCAACAGTACACGTACTCGACTAATCGTGAGTACTTTATACTGTACAAGAAGGCTGATACATACTTATAAACACACTGGCTTCTGGTGTTAGCTTCATATTTAGCAAATAGAAGTGACAGGTTTTGGCCTTTTTCATGTAACTCACAAACATTTCCTAAAATAAATATGAACTGCAATAATATTTTTGGAAAGTGCTCTCCCATTGAATTCCAAATAGAAGTATTAGTAAGACACATAGAGTATACACAACATAACCCTCCATAGGTCTGACAGTCAGGTTGGAGTATTTCTGATTTCCTCAGTGCAGTATTCTTCAACCCAAAGTCATTTTCTTCTGTTATCTTCGTTTACTTTTAAACATTGTGGCCTTTTTGTTTGAACATCATGTTTTCCCTTTGCTGGGTCATATCCAAACTTTTGTGTTGCATCCAGCATAATCCTGTAAAGATTTTTACATAATGAGGCCTGTTGGGCTTTACGACAAATGCCATGAAACCATGATTTTATTACAAACAATTTATTTTTGTACTTAGTGAACGTTTTTATGCAATACCGCTGAAATAAGTACTATTGCAAATTAAAGGCTTTATTCTCTCCTCAAAGGAGCCCTCCTCAGTCAGTCCCATCCTGCGTGGTGACTCAAAGTGCTTTCTGTGTGTGTCTGCATTTACCATTTGATATTCTGCCAGTAATGACGATGGTAAATGCTGCAAAAGCACCGGCAGCAATAGTCATTTTAGGAGCGGCGAGTATGGTTCATACTGTGTTTGTACCTCTTAAACACTAGATTTGAGAATACTGCCTTACGTTTTTGGGGTTGTTTTGCTTTTACTCCTTCACCACTTACATTAGTTAGAATATCAGTTAGCCATGCACACAGTTGTCAAGGTTTTTACTTTGGCAAGCAGCTCAAGCGCATGGTTGGTTCACCTGCTGGGCTGCTTGAACTTAAAGGTGCAATGATCTCCTGTATGAATGCTCTGCCCTGTCTATTATTGACCTTTTCATTCCAGTTCCTTCAAATCTCTGGTTTTTGCACATTGATCCTGTACTTTTGTAAACCTTGTTCTCCAGAGGTGTTGGTGTAAAAGTAAGAAAGCATGTTTCTGGATTTATCAAATGGATGTAAAATTCCCCATGAGAAGCACAGCCACAAGGGTCCAATCATCAGTGTCCTGTATTTTTCTAATGTAACAAAAAAAAAGAATAGTACTTCATGAGAGTTTAATATATGTATATGTGTGAAAAGATGGATATGATATAGACTAATGTGTGTATTGATCAATCATAGTTGACCAATCTTTTGGTGTTCTGTGCAAAGGACTGCTGCGCATACATGTCATGACTGGATTCACACAGAAAGATATATACTTTTGTTCCTGTTTAATCCGGTTTGAAAGATTATGAAGAGGTTCACTGTGCACAGGTCCACTTTTACGTGCAATCGTTTGTTGCAATCCATATGACATGTCGGGGAAACTATTAATGTGCAAAAAATACAGATTCTCTATGTGCCACAGTACTGAGAAAAAAATATATATGAAATGAATAAAATTTTAAAACTTGACTCATCTTTTGAAAGTGTTCTTTGTGCACTGCAATAGAGGACGATCACACAATCACAACATTCTTTTTTATTAAGTATATACATTTATGTACAAATAGTTTTGAAGAGGGATTTCATATCAACCAAGGTCTCAGAACAGACACCAGAGAGAAATACAAAGTAACATTAATCAAGATTTGTTTTGAATACACGCAGAGGGGGGAGGACACGCTGTCATGGTAACCTATCCCTGTCTTCTCTGTCCAGCACTTGAGAGGTTCTCCTCATTTCAGATGGTGTTGAGGAGCAGCTCCAGCGTCCTGACGACAGGCTCCCGATGTGCCTCTTCCTCCCCAAGGGCCAGACAAATACATACACACATTTAATACAGAGATGTACAAGTACACAAATATAAAAGCTTTATGTTAAATTTAAGAAAGGTCAGAATTTACTTCAGTTCAGTTGATCCAGAGCATGTGACTGTTATAAAACCAAAGCAAGGTCCAAAGTTATATGTTTATTTGCCTTCCCATCCATATGTTAGATTTTAGATTGAATTGAATATTTTCACATCTGTCTGCAGAGCACAGAGTTCAAGTACAATGAGGTGCAGGTGATTATTTGATCTCCAGTTTCAAACCACAAGAGAAAACCACACAAGGGCCCTCAGGACATTCATTCACCCTGCTTCATGAAGATAAGTTTAAATCTTAAAGCACAGGGGCAGTTCAGAGGGAAAGTTTTAAAGGGATATTTAATTTCCTGTTGTCCAGTCGATTCATTTCCAGAAATGTTTCAAGGCCACTTTTACCAGAGGTTAGTTACTCTGTAGTGGAATGTGGGTAAAACTGATGATTATGCATAATATTACAGTACACTGAGAAATGTCCCTCAAAATTAAAACCATACGGTCACAATGCGATTGCTCCATTCCCAGCACAGAGTCCAATTAATTATATAAAACCTTTTTGTTTTAAACATTGCCACCACAGTGAATATTTATATAGTCATGTTAATATAAACTTCAGTGGACACCGTTATACTACATGAACACATACCATTTAAAACATGCAGATTTAATAAGGTAAAATAAGAAACCTTTAGGGGATATTGAAAAAAGAAACATTAGGAAATTTAAATATGCATTATAAACAAAGATACATATGAATACATTGAACAGTGAATTACACAATTTAACAAACTGCAGGGCATTTACATTTATGTTGTGCTCCTATCCCTAGACAGGAGCATAACAGAATTAAGCATTTCCTCATCCACATTTAATTTCTTCAATAATGGATTCTGGTTATAGACTCTCTTTTTTAAGTCCAGGTCAGATTCAGGAGGAGGTTAAAGGAGAAAGACACCATCACCTAGTCTCTCCCAGCAATGAACTAAAGCAAGTCTAAACTTTAAGAACTTTTTGGTAATTTGCGATCAAAATTGTTAAAATATTGTTCCAGCAGCAGCCATAGCTTTAACATATTGTAATGGTAAATGGTAAATGGATTTGTATTTATATAGCGCTTTTCTAGTCTGATGATGACCACTCAAAGCGCTTTACAGTACAGTTTCACATTCACCCATTCATACACACAGTCATACAGTGCATCTATTCGCAGCACTTAGTTATTCTACGGGGGGCCATTCAGGGTTCAGCGTCTTGCCCAAGGACCCTTCGGCATGCAGATGGTTCAGACTGGGGATCGAACCGCCGACCTTCAGGTTGGAGGACGACCACTCTACCCCTCAGCCACAGCCGCCCTATATGGAATATAATGGAATGAGTTCTTGAAAAAAATAAAAAATAAAATGTCTGACCATGTCTTAAACCCTCGATTCTACTTCGAAGATGGAAACAATTTAAAGAAGTGCCAAGTTGAGAAAAGTTACAATTTTAGTTGACCAAAAAAGTGATTAACATACAGTGATTCAATAGAGGTTTTCAATACAACAGTACATCCAAAGTCTCTTAATTGCATTGTGTTGGAACGCGTTATGTCCAATAGTGTCTTGTGGTATTGTGTGGTGAGTATTGTGTCCATGTGGTGCATCATGTTGTATGCGAAAAAATCTGAAGTTTCCTCCTGAAGAAAACTTCTTCTCCCATTCTCTCAGTTTCTATTTCGCTGCGTCGCGTCGCTTTTTCTGTGCGTGCTTTCTTTCTTTCTTTCTTTCGTAGAGTTCAGTTTGTTCTGCGTCTTTTTCTGCAGCTTGTGACCTGAAGATGCGTCAAGAAGACAAACTGCGGGAGAAGGAGCAAGCAGCGCGTCCACACGCAGGATATAGACTCCGTCACCAGCTGATCAGAAACACCTGGTCACACGGGTCACACACCTGGTCAGGGGGCGGGGCCTTCAGCTCATTGTTGGGGGGAGGCGGCGATAAACTAGCCTGATGTTGTAATACTCATAATTCTAGTCAGAATATGAGTCTGAGACCGCTCCATTGGGCTGTGATTATGGGGCGTGTTTCAACCAAACCAGGAAAAAAAATGTCTCTTCGCTCAATTGGATAGACCTACAACCAATCAGAGCAACGTAGTATGTGACGTATGTTGAGCGACGCATAGTTGTTGTCAACAGAACTCAACTGCACGCACGCTGGAAGTAGAAGAGGAGCGCTCTTTGATGACGTAGATGATTGCGTAACTGTTGATCATCTGTCCATCATCGTATAAAGCCCGCCCTGACAATTTGATTGGTCCGAACAGCTTCTGTTCGGAGATAATTTCTCCCTAAAAGAACGACTCCAGACCGAACTTCCTGACCGAAAATGTTGTGGGCTGGGCTAAGTTTGTCTCGCACCCCGGCTAGCGATAAACATTTGTCAAGTGCAAATCTTTATTTATATATATATATCAATAGACATCTTTATATGCCCACCAGCCTATGTATGCACAAAAGTAAAGAAGCATAACCCATTAAATGATCAAATAAAGCTCATAAATTCACTATTGAGATTTTGTTTTATCAAACAAGCAGATCTCATATTTCACTGTCAGTGTGTGAAAGTCCAGAACGGTATGAAGCCTTCCAGACACTGAACATATGCTACACTCTATTCATATCTTAATTTTAGAAATTAAATCTTCATTTATTTCCAAAATTATACAGAGAATTATACCACGGCAGCCATTTTACATGTGGTGAGAAAAAATAGTGTACTCAGATCCAAATTACTTTGAGTACGTTCATCTAAAATATTATAGAAATATTATCATCTACATATATTTGGTATAAAAACAGGCGATTTTAATGTAACCAGGCATTCTGTTACATAAATACACACCTGACTTTTGTAACGAAACCAAACGCCTTGAAAATCAGTATTCAACCCTGAGGTAAAACAGCAACAAGGTGCATTCGGTCCAATGTAAATGGATTCTATTGTGAGCTAGAATCAAAGCAACATGTCTGACACATCCTTTGTTAACTGACAAAGAGGTGCAACTGACCTGAGGTCAGAAACCACTGAGATCGCACTGAGGCAAATGACAGGGTGTTCGATCTTTCAAAACTTAAAAACACTTTATGTAGTATCTATAATTAGCACACTCATACTATGTAAACGAATATAGCTATCGTTACAGTGATGAGGGGGGAAACTCTCTGTTAAACCCAGGATGGGGGTCCGTACCACCCTGCCCACTCCCCATCCCCACCCCGTGAAATCCACCCCTGCACCCGATCACACCTGTACACATCTGGGGTCCGTTTCAGAGGACAGGTTAGATGAAAACTCATATTTGATGGAAACCTTTTAGTTTCAAACTCTGAGTCAGTTTCTATGGCAACATCCTCAGTGAAGTTAACCTGATCATTGGAAGGTTTTTCTTCCAGTCATCCAGAGTTTCTCCGGATCTTTACCTAAAGCTTCAGACTGAAGCGAGCTTTGACGAGGGCTTTTCAGTCAGAGACAAAACCTGATGCAGTCATTTCTGATGAATCCATCGCACAAACAGTAAATTCATCTGTTTGAATCCAGGCTGCTTTATTTCCTGTTAGTGCAAATACAGTACAGGAGTTAATATGTTTTAATTCGGTTAAATAATCTGCCTGTACCTTTACTGATGTTGCACCAGTTGTATTTTCTATTTGTGTCTTCAGCCTCCTGTGTTTGAAATTCTTTCCACCTTATACAGTTGCTTCACAGGAGCTACAGTTCAGTTTCACTCAGCTTCATTCTAATTTACTGTACGTTTAATCTGGACATGGGTTTACGCTAAACCGTTTAAAATAGTTAGTAAGAACAGAACAAGGAGAAAGCATACCTTTAAAAAAATACTTATTTAAGAGAGATTTATAAATAGATCAGGAGGATTTCAGGTGGATCTCCTCAGGGAGGTGGTTCCTCAGAGTGGGGGCATGAAGGCACGGCCACCTCTGGTCCTAAGGACTGTGGGGTGTACAGCAGGAACTTCACTGAGGACCTCAGGTTAAGACAAAAGATCTGAAACGATACTGAGGTGCAAGATTAGAATGAATGGGCCTTGAAAGTCAGTGATAAAATCTTCAAATCAATTCTGCATTTTACTGAAAGCCAATTAAGAGAAACTATATTCTGAGTAATATGCTTTTTGAGTAGATTTGGTGAGGAGTCTGGCTGGATGTTTTTTCTCAATTAAGAATTTGTTAATATATGTATATGTGTGAAAAGGTGGATATGATATAGACTAATGTGTGTATTGCTCAATCCCAGTTTACCTAACTGTAGTGTCTTGTGCAAGAGACTGATGCGTATACGAGGCTGGATACACACAGGACATGTCATTTTCTAACTGTGCCCCAGATTCTCACAAAGATGAGATTCACACAGATAAAGATAATATTACTGTTCCTGTTTAATCCAGTTTGAAAGGCTATGAAGAGGTTTACTGTGCAAGGCTCCACTTTTACGTGCATTCGTTTGTTGCAATTATTATGTTGGGGAAACTATAAATGTGCAAAAGATACAGATTCTCTACGTGCCAGAGTACACTGAGAAAAAGTGACCATGAAATGAATACAATTTGCAAACCTAAAGCTTCTTTTGAAAGAGGCTGTTTGTTGTGCACCAGCAAATCCAGGAAGATCACACATATAATCACAACATTCCTATTTATTAACCAATATAGAATACATTTGTATGTACAAAAAGATTTGAAGAGGGATTTCATGTCAGAAAATACACCAGAGACAAATACAGAGTCAGTAACCTTAATCAAAATAAAAAATAAAGACACTCAGAGTTTATGATTTTAGGGGGGGGTGGGGAGGACACGCTGTCATGGTAACCAATCCCTGTCTTCTCCGTCCAGCTCTCTCTCGAGGTTCTCCCTGTTTCTGAAGCTGTTGAGGAGCAGCTCCAGCGTCCTGACGACCGGCTGCATCCCGCTGCTGCCCAGAGCCCCCCCCACGCTGTGCCTCTTCCCAAAGCGGCCGATGGGTCTCACCCCACGCCCTACGTACCAGAACGGGTCTATCTCTGGACCTGGACCACACAGACACAAGTACAGTCGTCATTATATATCAAAGAAAACATTTAGGTATAATGATGAAAAGACCAAAATGACTACCACAAACAAAATTATATCATGATGATGGGTACATTTTGTAGTGGACTAAAAGTAAAGATTACATGAAACATCAGATAGATAGAACATATGGACACTTTACCATCTTCAGCTTGATTATTCAGGTTTTTACATAGATTCTGATGCTTCAAAGTACTCTATATGGAGAATATTCATTTGAATGAGAATAAAGGGGATCCCAATGATTACTAGAACATTATTGACATATTTAGTGCAATATTTATTTTAAATAATTCCAACAATTTGGTTCATAGCTACTTTTGACATTGTGTATTTAAGGAAAACCAAGTTTATAGAAAATAGTATAGTAAAAAGCATTTACTCTTATATATAATCCCAATAACCACACAAGTTTTATGAATCACGACAAATAAGACGTCGAGCATCTCAAGTCCATTAATATTAAAATGCAGAAAATTATCCCTTGAGATTAAGACAGGGGTTTTAAAACCAGTAACTCAGTTGGGAAGTTTAATGGTAAAATGAGCATCAGTCAGTTAATTCCTACGAAAATGATAGGAATAGAAATGTAAAAGAGATAAAGAAGAGGAATATATTACAAGTGATAGTTGTTATGTCAGTCATCTCAGTCATCACATTCAGCAGGTTCTTAAAAAAAAAAAAACCCAAGGTCTTACTTCTGTTGTCCACATTGTGAACGATGTGGAAGTCGTGCTCCACCGTGGTGCTGTGAGCGCCGCTGATGCTGGAGGAGAGGAGGAGGAGCAGTGCCAGGACTGCGGGCAGCCAGCGGCTCGTCAGGATACAGTGCCGGACATTAGCAGCTCTCCCAGGCAGCATAGTGTGGAGTCACTGAAGGCACTGAGAGAGGACAGAGGGACAGTGGTCAGAACCACAGCTTTTAGAGGTTACTCAAAACAAGAAGAAAACCTGGAAAAAGCTAGAAGAGATATAATTAGAATTACAAATGTCTTTAGGATATGTCAGATTATTATGAATCAAATGTTTAATATGAGAGGAAAAACTTAAATGCAGAGACTGTTATTCATAAGAGATGAAGAAGAACATGAAGTTGGATGTAATCATTTAAGCCTCATTGCTAAGCAACAAAAACTCATATAATATTCAGATATTTAGAAAAACACATCATAATAATTATTAACTGATATTTGTCATTATAAGTCCCAAAAGAAAGTATTTTATCATCATAAAATACTTAATATATTGTTATGCCCAATAGAAACTATAAGTCCCAAAATAAATATCATTGGCTATTCTACAGTAATCAATATTAAATTATAAGTACACAACCCCCTAATGATGTAGTATCGTACTTATAATTGTTAGAAATCCACTAAAAGTATCTAAGTAAAGCTAATAAATTGAATACAAAACTTAATGTACTATCATAACCAATTTAAACTCATATTTGTCATTATAAGTCCCATTAGAAATACAAAGCCCATACAGTCTAGGAAATCAATGTCATATAAGATTAATTATCAACACCAATCATCTAAATACATAACTTAATGAACTACCTTTACTTATACTTGTCATTATAAGACCCAAAAGAAACATCACTGGCAATTTAACAGTCTGTCAATATTATATAATACACAGATGATGAAGTCACATAGATATAGTTCTTAAAAATCCACCTGAAATGTCTAAATATCATAAAACAATCATCAAATTCCCAGCTGGATGTAGCCTAGAAGGTAAACATGTATAAATTATATAACTATATCATATAATCTCTGAGCAGCATCATCTTACCCTGGACTTTGGTAACAGGCTGAGGTTAGGTGGCGGAGGTCTCCAGTGGTTATTGTTGAGCAGGTATGATCCAGCTTATATATCCTTGCTGCCCATGAGGTTGTTGGATGATGAATCAAGAACGTCAGTCACACACAGTCATCCCAGACCTACAGGATGCATCACCCACCTCCTCCTCCTCGCATCCTCCCACTCCTTAACCCCCCCTCACCCCTCAGACAGAAGACGGCAGCTTTTTGGAGTTTTCCTGATGTCCGTCACGTAGCAGAGTAGTCCATCAGGGAGTCACTGACACACGGACGACTTTGAATTAGTGAGCATGGGGAGACCCAGCGGCTCAAGTGGGTCGGTCAGACAATGACTATGGTGGGTGGTTTGTGATGAGTCTTTCATCATTCCGCTTGATTACAAAGGGACCAGCCAGCACCCAATCAGCTACTGCAAAAGAAAAAACACCTCAGTGTGTTCTTGGACACACTGTCAGCTGCACATTTTTCTTTTGGCCCTAAAAATAGATTAAATCTTACATTTGGGTACATTTTCATGCGTAATCAAAAATGATCTCATTGCTGGAAAACAAAACAAAGACAAAATATAATAAGTGGAAAGGTTAAATGGGAAATTATCTATTATGATTCAATGTCTGTGCGTACATTTTGTCTTTCTTCCGATAGCGTTCACATTTAGGAAAATGTTGGTAGAAAACAGAATTAAAAAAGACTAAATGTAAGGAAGAAGAAAGAGACTAAACATTTTGTCCTCCTTAAAATAAATAAATAAGTTTGTCATCAACAACACCTTTGGGAAATGTTGGTGCATAATGAAAAATTATCTCATTGCTAGAAAATTAAAAAAGTAAATACAATGATGAAAAGAACAAATTTACTACCAATATTAATATCTGTTGGTACATTTTGTCTTCCTTAAAATGAACGTATACATTTTAACACGAAAATTTAAAGATGTTCTTGAAAATAAGATAGCAAAAAAAGGTCTGAGGCAATCTGTGGTAAATTATTTAAACAATGTGTATGTATATGTTTTGAACGCTCACTAGTGGTTGCATCTACTTTCACTTTTTCTCTTCAAAACTCACAGGACACGATTTTGACATAAAAACAGCACCCGGCACTAAACTGAAATACAATATAGCTGGAACGGTTAGTGACAGAAAAACGCACGGCATAAAACAGACTGAGGAAGGAGGTGGAAGCTATAAATGTCACACATGTCACCGGTACCTGTGCGGAGAAGAGACAGCGATGACTCACAAGTGAGAGGTTAGGCTGAGAAGGATTTCAGACACTGTTGTGTTGTTCAAATGTAAAGTTGCCTTTGGGCCAGACAACAAAAAGTGTAAAGGTCAAAACATGTGATGTCAAACATAGCCGATGTGGTCAGAACATACAGCAAAGGTTTGGGAGGGGGATCTGTTCCTCTCAGTTTAAAGATTGGAGTTTTTTTTATTGAGGGACTTAATTCTAATTCATTCTGGAGAGAACAAAAAACAAAAATAGTTCCTTACATGGCACCTTTACGAAGCCAAATAAATATAAATAAACATAAATGTTTGGGGTATTTGGAAGTTAATTCAATTGTTTTTTTAAACCTAAACTGAGCTCAACTATTTGCTACTTTTGTTTGGCTTTTATAAGAGTATATTGAAAACCTTTGGGTTTTGTAGCAGGTCTTATGACACTAGTTTTCACTGTGGTACATAGTGATAAGAATTTTCCACTATTTTACAGACATTTCAGAGAAATTCACAAAGTTGTCCCGATCTGATCATTCCTTTCATTATATACTGCATAAACTCTCATTCATGCTTTTGTCTCCAGCATCTACAATCAATCAACGCCTACAACTTGGCTATGGTTCTTACAAGAACTCTAAAATGTGTGCATATCATATCCCCTCTCTGTTTATGAGTGGATATGATGCAGGTGGTGATCTCCATCCTCGGGGCAATACTTTAGTTCTCCTGCACAAACAATTCGTCATAGACTGTGATCAGATTGTACAACACAGTGTGCCTTGCTGCAATAATGAGGTGATAAGTACCTGAGGACATGTAATCTCACCACAACATGTAAACATCCATAAATAATAATAGGGGATTGGATTTAAATTTAAAATAAAGCTTATTCGTGGTTTGGTTGTAGCTGAGCTGAAAACCCAGACATCATGTGACTGTTGGTTTTATTCATTAGAGACAAATCCACAGAGATGTTTTTTATCTGACAAAATGTCCTCTTCGTCATGGTCTCATCAGCGTCTGATTGAATGGCTTCATCTCGCCCGTGTCATCTGTGTCTCTGTGAGTGGAGGCACAGCATGGGGCTCATGCCAGACTTCCTGCTTCATTACACGTTCTGTGTAAAATCTTTGAGGGATCGTGACCTCACAAGCGAGGAAGCAAGTGACAGAAGGTATTTCTTCAGCAACAGGAGGAAATTCCCTCGGTTTTTGAGAGCCCAGAGAATTGTGGGTATTGATTGTGAAACCGCACAATGATTAACAGTTTAGCTCCGTGACTTAAATCATTCCCCCTTCGGTGCTACAGCATATATTGTTAACTGCCTCCTAATTCGTGACCTACACAGTGTGTGGGCCGGGACATTCATTGATTATATTTGGTTTACCCTCTCTACTTAAAAAAAACTGTCAGTTTCATTGAAGGAATTTCCTGGTGAGGTTTTCATTCAGAACAAAAAACATCTGGATAGAGTTTTTACGAGTTCCTCAATCATTAATATTTCATGACACCAAACGCATCTCTACGATAGACAAGGTCCATGAGGACAGTAAATTTGTGCAAGGAGTCAACAATAGTATCAACATCCAACAAGGAACAAGGGAAAATATATAGTTGATATTCAAAGATGCAACTGCTCGTAAATATTGGTTGGATTGTGGGTTAAAAACCCACATGGGTTGGACATAAATAGAGTCAACCACTCCTACTTTGGACAATATATAAAACCTCAACCCATCACATCTCTTCTAACACTATCTGTGAGCTGGGGTAGGACAGTGCTGACGGATTTATATTCCTAAATTGTCACATGTCAATTTATGTTCCACTATGATGTCGGGGGCATTTTCTGTAGCTCTCACAATATTTCTACTTATTCATCAGACTTCCTTACTAGATAGTTTTATTTATAAAAATAAATACAATTTCTCCTAATATTAAATTCAGTTGAATTATTATGAAGGGGAGATGGGAGAAAGTGTTTCTATATGAGATGCCTTGCTGCCCCTTTGTGGTCAAATGTGTGCACATGCAATACGCAAATACGTACATATTCGTCATTTATAGGCTCTTTAAGTGGAGGGTTTTTTTATATGTATTTCTAAAAAAAAAATCTCCACGACAATTTGGCGACCCCCCAGATATGACGCCCACTTTGAGAATAACAGCTTTTAGAGACTGGTGCTGCTGGTCTTTCTACTTATGCCACTAGATGTCCCTGTGGAAAGAGTCGGAGTGTGTCCAATCAAAGACTAATTAACAAAGGCAAGATTGAATCCCCTTGTTCCATTCATAAACGTATATTGTAGCCATTCCTACATCATAACACACCACATGATTGATTTCTTGATTGTACAATATAATAACACTTACATTTAATTCCGGAAAACATACGTTGGTCGAGAGAGTTCAACGCACTAAAAAAACAGAAACACATGCAAACAGAAAGAACACGTGAAAATCCAGAAAACACAAGCAAACAGACAAATAAACATGTGCAAATTAAGAAAAACTACTTCATCAATTTGACAACACGTGCGCTGCAAAAAGCCACAACACGTGCACAGGTGCTGCAAATTGTGCAAACTACAACTGGCATGTTTCCAAGAGTAATGTAGTTCCATCACCACTGACGAGTAGCAGACTTCAACAACCTTGACATGAGACAAGTATCATATCCATGGAAGGAGGATGTTATTGTTGTTGATGCGTGGAAGTATATATATAAATAATATAAACCTTATTGATATTATATATCATTTTATACAATAATATTGTCTTTTGCACACTCTGTCTACATATTCTTACACTCATAGTATATTATATTATCTATTGTATAGTCAAATACTTATATTTATACCTCTACTATATATCATATATTATATCATACTCTGTATATTTTTTGTATATATAAGTCTATATACACATATTTATACGTGTGTAAATGTTATAATTATAATTATTATTATTATATTACTATTATAATTATATATACTGTTGCTGCCATTATTACTATATACTGCTATTATATTGGTATAATTACTATCATATATAGATATATATTATGTTATATTATATACTATTTATACTTCGGGGATGAATAAAGTACTCTATCTATCTAAGTAAAATACAACTATTTGTGAGGCGGATCTTTGACGAAAGCGGAAGTACAGAGAAGTGAACGCTCCTGCAGTTCATTGTGAAGTCACTCGTCACGCTCCCTGGCTTCCTGTTGACAGTGAAGCTGATGAACACCCAGAGAGAGAGACGCTATGTAGGAAGTGTTTCAGGGAAATGGAGTAAAACCAACCACAGGAAACCGAGGGGGACGACACGTCAACAACCGTGTGTGTGTTTGTTTTCTACATGCGTGTGAGGACGGCATGTCGCTGAGCTCGGGTGGGTGGACACACACCCCCGGCTTCTCCCCGCCGGACCAGTCCGCCGCCCCCCCCGCTCAGCATGGGGCCTCGCCGCCGCCGCCCGGCTGCCACACGGTGCTCATCTCCGTGCGGGTGTCCGTGTGCCACTCCGGGATCCGGCCGCTGTGTCTCCCCGGAGCAGGAGACGAGTCCCTCCGCCTGCAGCTCAGCATGGACCCGGGGAAGTCCGGGGAATTCCGCCTGTCGCTGCAGGACAGCAGCGAGACCGGCCGGAGTGTGGTGAGTCCACAGGGGCTGGGCGGCTTGTTGTTTACTGAAATGTAGTAGATTACTATTATACTATTGGTATAAGTACAGTTATTTGTATCGTGGTTTTATTGTTGTTTTGGTTCTTCTTCTCTGTAAAGCACTTTGTAATCGTGTTAAGAAAAGTGCTATACATTTAAAGTTCTTTAATATTGTATTACTTTACAAACTGATGTGTGAAAATATTGACCAAAAAAACAAACTTTAGTTTATAGTCTTAGGCTTCTCACCAGGGCTGTATTAACCCACCTAAAAGGAGGTGTGGCCCCCCTGTGGGCCCCCCTGTGGGCCCCTCTGTTCCTCACCACATACATACATGTTCCTTATTCAGACAGCCGTCACGTAACCACCACTAAACAGAGCACACAACTCATGGCAGAAATCTACTCCTGTCACTTCTGTTGAATGTGGAACTTGATAACAAAGCCTGGATTGTAATAATTTAAAAAATACAGACATTGTTCTATAATGTTTACCTTTTTACAGTACACTGTATTGCGTGATGCTACCTGGCTGAGCTGATTTGGCTCGTGCATGTGTGTAGTTAAAAACAATAAACAATGTAAGATTCACCTCATATATGATGCATTTCATTCCAGAGACTAGGAAGAGTTCTACTCAGTTTTTATTGTTTTCCATTAGTAGTTTAAATTATATAGTATAAACCATTATTTAACATGTTAGGGTTATGTGTTTTTTCATCTAAACATATGCAGTGACACATCGTTGCCATTTTGACACGACATAATGATTCATCTTCCCTCCCCATGTCACCTGACCGGGTGTTCCCTCTCACTCTCACTCTCTGTTCCCTTTTGTTCCAGACCGTCGCTGAGTTTGATTTGAGAAGCGTAAACTATGAAGTGAAGTCACCAAAGTGCCACGAGCTGCATTTGACCGCGCCGCCACATGACCGCATCAGCTTCAACTTCCGCTGTGAGCAGGAGGCCAATGAGTGGGCGACTGTTGTTTTGTCATCACTGAGAGAAGCACACAGAGGTCAGTACCGACCATGTGTTCATGAAGTATTCACACTCCTTCACCGGGGTTTCTCCTGCATAGAGAGTTGTGAGGGGGCCTCCATAGAGAGGACCCGCTCCTGATGTAAATGTAAAGTAATTAAAAATAAAGGGCCAATTCTTAGGTCAAATTTAGATGAAATACACTAGTCAAAACATCACAAGGATTATTTTGCCTTCAATTTCTACCAGTAGATCCCTTTCACCTAAATCTTAAACACTGACCCTTAAATCCCTGTCCACGTGTGATGGATCCACTTGATTAAATTTGGGATATGTGCGATTATTGGCTACTAGAAATACTATGGCTATTTTAATATGCACATTCTGACCCTTTGTGTGATTTAATCAAATGCACAGAGGAAGTAATCGCTTGCATTGAAAATTCAACTAAGTAAAGGGTCTGAATACTCAATGGGATATTTTTTGTTTTTTTTTATTACATTTTCAAAAAATGAAAGTGTCTCACTTACATTTCTGTTCGATAGCAGCCACAGAAGAAAGATGGATAACCTTTTATAATTTCTTGCAGAACAATCATGTATTCATGTAAACCCACTTTAAAATATTGTTGGACACTTGTGTATTTTCATATGTCGTATTTAATTTGCCCTGCAGTGAACTCAGTTTTTGTGAAACAAGCTTGTTGTATCACACTGTTCAGTCACATATTTATTTGAACAGAGGAGCTTTTCACTGGCCTGGACAATGATTGGTCACGTCAGTAGTGACTTTTTCAACAACTGTAAGCAAGCTCCATATTTTTACTCTAGAGGGAATTTGCATTACCTGGTGTTTTGCCTACAAACATAATATTGTATTTCTAACACTTTCACGTGTGTCAAAGCAATAGGGTAAGAGACATGAAAGATAATAGAAAGTGAAAACTATAACGAAAAGTAAATACAAATATTGTTGAATGCTAAATCTGGTAATAAAGCAGGTTTTATAGTAACTATGTGCTAACATAATGATATTTATACATACTTGTGCAGTTTGCAGCTGTGGATGGTTATGAAACCTGGGTCTTTGTTTTAACAAAGTTGATTTTTAATCTCCTTTTACAGATTAACTGGCCTTAAAGAGCTGAGAAAATACTTATTATATATATATATTATACATACATTAAGTAGGATACCGTTTTTACCTATACTTCCTTTCCCAGTCAGGGAGATTCCCATTATAGTTAATATGTAAATAATTAAATGCAGTAACATGATCATTTCCTGTTTAAGAAGTGCAGTGGTTCTCTGTTAAACATTCAAACCAACATGAGGATGTGGAAGTGACAGTGTACTGGACAAATTAGCCCTGCAGCACAAGACACAAGCTTTTCTTTCAACTGATCTAATTTCCCTTTGTAAGTGACGAGAGAGAGAGAGAGTAGCTCTCAATTTAGTTGCCGTCAAACTTAACTCTTTAATACTCTGTATTAGATGCTATAAATAAATGAGATGAGATTGGTTCGAAAGATAGTACGGAATCTACTAGGAACTGTCGTTTCTGATGAATTGCAACTAAATAAAATGTACCATTCCTGCGTAAAAAAGATATTTTAAGATTTCAGACATGGATAAAGATCGACCATTTCCTCCCACTGTTCAGATGCTAAGCCAAAATAACTCAAGGCTGCCATCTTGCGCCAGAGAAGTAATTGTCTTTGACAATCAAGACACTCCAGCTTCACTTTCGGGAGCAGTCATGTCATCCATCTTTTTTCAGAGTCTATCTGAAGGTTTTACTCTTGGTCTATTTGTTGTGTTTTTCCTTTAAACTTCTGGTGTTTCAACATTTTTCATTAGCAGTTGCTCCTCAAGATAATGGCCCACAGCGCCCCCTGGAGGATCTCCAACGTCAGGACACATTGGCCTTGCAACGCACAGGTGTGTACACCGAACATCTCCCTGATTAATATAAACCATGATGTGATCTCTTCTTTAGATGCGATGTAACTAATTCACTCATTCGCTCACTCATTTTATTCACTCATTGAATCATTGTTAGCTCCATAGTGGCTCTGTGGCGGAATGGAAACATCCTCTTTCCATCAACCTATGTTCACCTGTGTAGGCTTGTCTGTGTTTCCCCGTGCATGTATGCATTTATCCATCTGTAGAGGAAACCTGCATAGACCTGACCCGAGCCATAGAAGCAGGTGACATGCAGTCTGCCTCTCTCATCGCTGTCACACTCGCACGGAAACACACTGCCCTCAAGATCCAGCCCTTTGCCCGAGACAATGATGACTCTGAAATCAAGTAGGACCTTGATTGTTATTTGTGATTTTAACATGATTTTACTAGAAATTGTCATAGATTTTGTCTGATGGCTTGTTTTTTATTTTATTCTAACAGTTTGGCTGTTGTGGCTGAAGATTCTTCCTCGTCCTGTTGTGTCACTGTGAAAGTGTTCCCTCATATGACGACTGCAGCACTGAAACAGCAGGTTAGCCTCTTTCAAGCTTTTCTCTATTTCATCCCCAAGTTATTTACACTTCTCTCTTCAATTATCACTCTCACTCGTTTGCTTCTTTTCACTCTATACCTCCTCAGATGTTTCTTGAGTACGGCTTCCACCCGCGGGTGCAGCGCTGGGTGATCGGCCAGTGCTTGTGCAGCGACCAGCGCTCTCTCGCCTCGTACGGCGTTCGTCAGGACGGCGACACAGCTTTCCTGTACCTCCTGTCAGCCCGATACGTCCACTTGACACACCAAGTCCTGCAGCAGGATCAGGAGAGCGCCCTGCTCCTCAACCCTCCATCACTGTCGCTGCCCACCCCGCCCCTCCCTCATACCTCTACTAACGGCACCTCATCTCAGGACCGGAGGCCGTACACTACCCTGCCCCCGAGACTCCATGCGAGCAGCAACACTGGTGAGTGATGCCTTCAATATGTGGGTTAGATCGATGTACCCGGTGCACAGCAAATGGTTAAAGCAGTGTAATTTGTTCCCCGTCACAGTCAATGCTCATGAAAAATTTAAATCCACTGGTTTATTTTGAGTTTATTCTAATCTTCTTTTAATTCATCAAACTCCTGTTGGAGTGAAGGCCTCTCTGAAAGACAGCCTGCAGACACTTCCTCTAATAACTAAAAGTTTAATTTGATCCACAGTACAATGTAATACATATTAAATTAAGCAGAAAGAAGTAGAAGTAAATGTTTCCATTTTTATGCATATATTATATCTATGCCTCAAGTATCACATTTGAGACTTTTTGTGTGACCTGTGTAGAGAAGCTATACAACACAACACTCAAAGAAAAAGCAGTCATTCAGAATAATGTATTACATTTTACAATGTAGCTTGATGTCTTCAAGACCTATTTTGCACTTAAATATAGCACATGTGTCAAAGGTTATGTAACGCATACACACACTTACTAACGTCACACACTTTCAGATGTTACCGATTTCTTGTTCTGTCATTTTTCAGAAAGAGGAAACATCAGTGAAATCAAAGATCTCATCAACCTAGAGATGCCTCAACTGAATGAAGCACTGAGCCCCTCCACATCCACATCTTCCACCAAGGTAATACACAGCAGCAGCAGCCATTGTGCTATTGTAATTAAAGTATGTATCGAAAAATAAATGACAAAGTTCAACAAACATTTTAAAGCAACAAATTAAAGTGCTATTCTTTTTTGTTAGGGCTGGTCATGCCCCTCTTGCACTTACATTAACAAACCGACTCGGCCGGGCTGTGAGATCTGCAGTACCAACCGGCCGGAGAACTACGTCATCCCGGGGGGTTATCGACCGGACCCCCTGGAACTCCGGCGCATCCAGCAGGAGAAGGAGGCGATCAGACAGTACCAGCAGGTAGGAAATACACACTTCAGAGTGTAACATGCACGAACAGTACGACATCTGCATACAATAACACACCTGTATGCATGTAACAACAGCTTGTGTCACGCATGTATACCTGGAATAAAAATGCCTCGATTTTGTTAAAATTTTTATTTTTTTGCAAATTTAGTCAAATAACATTTGAAAAATTGGACGACTACTAAAAAAAATTATAGGGAGAAGAGAAGTGTAAAAATTGATTCAAAGCCGAAAATTTAAATAGAAACTTTTCAGGCTCTCTCAGGTTGACTCTCTTCTCTTTTGTCTCTGTTTTTTTGAAGGAGAAAGGGAGAAGAGAGGTGCTGAGGAGCGCTGGGGCTCAAAACAACTCACTCCTGTTTAACCTGGACCAGGACTACTGAGCACACAGAGACACAGGCACACGACACTCGCTGACAGTCGGAAAGTGTAGCGCCGTTTCGATTGCACTCAATTTTCGATGACACAAGAAATCTAATGCACAAGCCTTTGTGTCTATGCACGTCTGCAGATATGTTTGAATTGAAAGCGTATGGTACTGTTGTGAGTTTTCTCAAGTTGAATGTAGCTTACCAAGCCAAGACATGCACTTATACCACTGCAGACTTATTTCTACCTAATGTTGCCCAAATAAATAACACAAGTGAAAGTGCAGCCTCGACTCCACGATTTTGCATGATCATGATCTCTTACAGTAGAGAAACTGTATGAGAAGATGTGACTTCACATTTTATGAAAAGATGTGCAAACACTGACATGGTAAAAGAAAACCAGTATTGAATATTAATTTAAATATTAAAACCAATATTAGGGTCTTTTTTTGTCACATAAACAATAATGATGAACGTATGTTGATTATAATCAATCAGGTCCTGATGATAAGACTATGAATGTCTTTTTTTTTTCTTTGTATTGACCATCCAGTTGGGTTTTAATCATGGTCACTGTTGACTCTTGACATCAGTGGCTTTTTAATGAACAAATTGTGGGATGAGGTAAATTGAATGCAATACCCTAGTTTAAAATTTTGCACTGTCAAATTGTATATACTCTGTGAAACAGATAATAAAATACTTATACACAATGTCTGTGTCTGCATGAATGAGCGTGCCTGCACTTAGCTCGTGCGCTTGTGTGTTTTGTTGGGTAGATGCCTGTCTAACTAAATTCAAGAGATATTATTTGTGGAATATACCTTTAACCCTCCCATGACCACTGCTCCTTGTCTCAGTCGAGGGAACAGGAGCGCCGAGAGAATTTCGCTCGGTTGATGAGGATTGATGACCAAGATCTGGTGCCGAACCCGGAGTCCGTGGACTGTCGGATCTGCTACGTGGACCTGCAGCCTGGACAGGGCGTTCTGCTGAGGGAGTGTCTGCACTGCTTCTGCAGGTAAGAATCATGAGAATGGTAGAAATCTTTAAAAAAAAAAAGAGGGAGAGGGAAGGTAATAAAACATTTTAAGTGCATGCTGGGTCATTATGACTTGAATGTTATGGCTTGTTGCCAACGCCCCTATAAGAATGAGACCAATGCATAGTCAAAAGAACCAAACGCAACAAAAGTCAGATTTCATTCTTTTTATGTCTCTGTGTCGGCCACAGCCAGTGGCTTGAGACCCATTTTCCATGAATTGAGTATTTGCCTAGACAAACTTCCCCTCTTAATACTTTGTATAAATACCATCTCTCCTAAACCTTTGGTATTCAAGCAGCCACATATCAGGACACGCCCACCTCTGTGTGTAACGGTCGGCACTTTGCAGTCACTGTGAAAATGAGGAAGCTCTAATGTTTGCAGGCTTTTTTATAACTGGAATTGAAAACCACAGGTAAACTGACTTATGTTGCATTTAAGTTTTACTTAAGTAGTTTTAGTTTTAAAATAACTATATTTCAACAATTTTGTGTTTTAATGATATTGCATCGGGCTTTACGTTATTATTTTGTAAAGTGTAATAGATTGATGGTGTAAAGGTGGTCTTGTGTCAAGTGAGGGAGCAAAATGGCAAAAGGAAAAGTGGATTTAACTGCTTCTTCTACGAGCAGGAAGAGTAAGTGTTTGAGTGTCCTGGACTTGTCTCATGATTCAAACCTGTCTGTGCTGGTGCTTGTGTGTCTGCTCAACCAGAGACTGTTTGCGCTCGGTCATCATGTTGAGCGAGGAGCCCGAGGTGTCGTGCCCCTACAGAGATGAGACGTATTCCTGCACCTGCTCCCTGCAGGAGAGGGAGATCAGAGCTGTGAGTTGCACCAGATTTGAAATTTATTCCAGTGGAATATAAAAATAAAAAAAGAGAAGTCAAACTTTACAGACTGTGTGTGTGTGTGTAAATTATAGCCAATATGTGAAAGCAAAATATAAGCTCAAAATAGAATACATATATAGAATTAATTCTTACCATGATATACTGCCATCTTGTGTATAACATTCTTACTATGTATAGTAACTATGTTTTCTTCACCTCTCTGCGTCTCAGTTGGTGCCAGCGGAGGAGTACGAGCGCTGGCTGCAGAGAGGCCTCTCAGTGGCAGAGTCTCGATGTGAGGGCAGCTACCACTGTGCCACCGCCGACTGTCGGGGCTGGTGCGTGTACGAGGACACGGTCAATGTCTTCCACTGCCCTGTCTGCGGGAAACACAACTGTCTGATTTGTAAAGTAAGAAATGCATACAGTAGTTTGATTATATACTTAGAATCATAATTTCTAGGAAATTGCCTTTGTGTTTGCTATTCGCGATACCAGGATTGATACGAAATCAAGGACACCAACACACACTGCTACCTGGTAGTCAATGTACAAGCAGTGGTTTGAATCGACTGACATTGTGTCACCATTAATGGGAAAATAGTGATTTAAAAAGTCAGGGCGAGTGAATAGTTATGACTGTACAAGATTAAATGAGCCTTTGGGAACGTTGTATGTGTTGAGATAAAGCTGCATATTTCAGGATATGAACATTTGGACAACATGCTGCAAACGCCCTCACCCTCTCTCACCCTGAAAGTACAGATCCAGTCTTTGAGGTTTCCTGAAACACGGTTTACTGTTCACTCTTTATTGGTTATAATCCCTGATGCTTTCAAAGCATCAGCAGACCTGTGTCTTTAACTGCACTTTCCACATGTTATTGTTCTTTTCGGGTTATTATACCTCCCTCATCAGAGCCAGAAGAATCACATCTCTAGTAGCCAGGACACCTATTATACTGTATAAAAACAAGTACTATCACATTTTCATTTTCTGCTCTTCCTTCTATGTGGCTACAGGCAATTCACGAGGGAATGAACTGTAAACAATACCAGGATGATCTCGCAGCCCGGGCTATAAATGACTCTGCTGCAAGGAGGACGACTCATCTACTCAAGGTGAGCTGTTTTAGGCTTTTGTCATAATGCCAGTAACCTGATGAAGTAACTGAAGCCTTCGGCCATGAGCTGATGTGATGCAGTGTTGCCCAACCTTCACTGAGTGGAGGCTTGTCCACACACTGTTAGAGAGAAAGAGAAAAGAGAGATATATCTCGTCTAAGCTGTGTATCTCTCTACAGTATTAGTAGACTTAATGGTGTTTTAGTTTTAAGATATGTAAAAGTCAAATTGTTTATATCGTGCCAAATGATAACAGAAGTTATGCAGGGCACTTTTCATGTAGAATTCCTTATTTTAAGTGTTTAGAAGGAGAAGTCTACAGTCATCTTGTTGGCATGGCAACATTGATTATTCTGTAAATACTGGGTATAACTTAAACATTGAAACTGAGCCTGGGATGTCTGTCACAGAGTATTTCAAGCCTGAAATAATAAAAGGTTTTGTTTGAAGGTTTAGCTGCAAATATAAGATGTACCTTTTAGATTTACCTCAACTGATTTTGAGAGACTCGTGTTAATAGAGAGCTTATTCCATCTTTCATTCTTTGTCTCACAAACAGACTCTGGTGCAGTCAGGGGAGGCGATGCACTGTCCCCAGTGTGGCATCATAGTGCAGAAGAGGGATGGATGTGATTGGCTACGCTGCACTGTCTGTCACACTGAGATATGCTGGGTAACCAGAGGACCCCGCTGGGGGCCGCAGGTAAGGACTCTTTGCTTTGCTTCTGTTTTTGGCTTGTACAGAGATGTAGAAGCCAATTGTTTTTGGTTGATTTATGAACCTTGATCGACAGATTCTCTAAAAAGAAATACTGAAAATCCAGAGAGAAATCCATCCAAAATGTGATTAACATCTTTCCAACTCTCACTCTGTTTAATTCCAAGGGTCCTGGAGACACCAGTGGAGGATGTCACTGCAATGTCAACAATCAGAAATGTCATCCGAAATGTCAAAACTGCCACTGAGAATCCCCAGACTGATGCTCAGACTGACGGAAGTAATGAAAGACTGAATCTGAAATAATCTCTAAAGAAGGTACATGTCAGGACACAACTGAGTTGACTGTTACAGGTTTGTTGTACTTTTTATAACTGGAGAAACTCTCTGCACATTTCTCACCATCACATACTGCCAAATAATTTGTGCCCTCAGCTCTGCAATGTAATCAGAACGGCCGGAATAATAATAATAAACATGTTGACATTTAGCTCTGCCTCTCACCAACAAGGAAACACAATCTGTGTGATTGCAACGATTCCATGTTTAGCTTAAATTAAATCTGTAATGATGATAAATGTGGTCAGAACAATGCAGAGAAAGAGTATTATATTGTTTTTCGCATGTGGTGCCTTTTCAAAATGATTGCACTGCAGAGGTAGAGATCCAGGTGTGTTGTTTTGTTTTGTTTTGGTAGCTTCGTACCAGGATGCTTAAAACTGAAGTGACCTTATTGTTGTGCACAACAGCTGTAGCAGGGTGTTCATAGTGACATTGTCTGGGAAAAGTTCTGAAATCCTTGTTGTGTCTCTGATGTGCAATTTTCTGCATTGAGATAGATCTAACAAGAGTATATTATAGATAGTATATTTTTTTGTGTCTGTGTGTGAGTTGTGTGTTTGCCTTGTCACCAAAGAAATTGAAAAGGTCTGATTCTGATTTGCTGTTGAAGCGTCTGACTTATAGAGTGGAACGAAACTTCAATGTTTGTCTTCCACTTCTGTGGAGGGGTTAAAGGTCACAGTGGCTGTTTTCATGCGCTGCTGAACAGTTGAGTATTGTATCGTGACATCATCAATAGATGGAAGATTCCCATATATAAACAGGAATAGTCAGTTAATAATGGCAATACTGGAATATGTTTCTGTCCGAGGAGGCACGCGTTAAAATGTTTTGTCGATAAGCTCATGATCCCTGTTAAGGAACTCGTATACAATGGGGTGCATGTGGTGATACTCGTTGGCCTACTTAACTGGTTTTAATGGCATGTGAAAAGTTTGTAGCCATCCTGATGTTTGGAATATTTTCTAATTCATGTAACCGTCCTCACAAATGGCACTTTGTGTTCACTGGACAAAACATAAAATGAACTCCAAACACAACAGTATGCCCTCAACCACACTACTGCCCCTGCACTGAGAAGCCATGGCGACTTCCCTCACTGTTACTTGTGTGCACAGCACTGTGTTACTGGTGTACTACTGTGCCTTAATGATGAATAAATAACCTTAAAACTCACTTTCTTTGTGTCTTGACAACATCTTTGTGTTTGATGAATCTGTTCCCCATGCCCATGTCTTCATATATGTGATGATATTTATTTATATTCCAAAATGACTTTTTCAACATTAAGGAGGCTTTTGTATTAATCATCAGTGGTTGTTTATTCTGAAAGCCTCACTGTTATTTGAGAACATTTTTAATGAGATTTAAGTCCGAATTCTGAGAAAAAAGTCTGAGTATAAAGTCAGAATTCTGAGATTAAAATCAGAATTCTGAGTTTAAAGTCAGAATTCTGAGATTAAAGTCAGAATTCTCTTCCGTAATTTTGAGTCATGGGGTTTAAGCTATTAAAAACATATGCTGATATTTTCCATAATATCTAAATAAGTATATGTGTTTAAATGAATATATCAAAAGTAATATAATCGGGTTACTTCATCCGTGTGCACATTCATCTCCTGCACACAGAGCTGCTTGTTTTTTCACCCCACCGGCTCCTCGCAGCGGGGCGGAGTTTAACCACCCCATCCAGAGGGGGCTCCACCGGTTTGGTTACCACTGTCGTAAAGACACCGAGCAGAGGAGAGCTGAGGAACGGCGGGTCGGACACTTTCGCCGGATTATCACAGGACTAGCAGCCGGGCAGCGCAGCACCGGGGCGGACAGGTGAGGAGAACATGTCGCTGTGGAGATGTTCATGCTTCGCCGCCAAATGTCAGTGAGCGACGTGTAACCGGGAGCAGCTGCAGCCTTCACGGATCCACCGTAGATCTTTCTATCAGTCATGTAAAGTCTCAGTATTGATGGTGTCTCAGCAAAGGAAGAAGAAATCCTGCAGAATTCACAGCGAGTTTCAGATGCTTTGCTCTTTACTTCAGTGCGGTGAGGAATTCCCCTGCAGGCTTCATCTGGGACCTGCAGGCTCTGCTCGGAGTGTTTCCTTAACGCTGCAACGTTGTTTTAAAGTTACTGTTATCAGGAGCATTAGTGTCTTCGTGCATAGAAGTTACAATTTAAACCTGCACTTTAAATCAATCTCTGCATGTTTTAATGTCACGGTTGTGGCAAGTTTTTTTAAAAATGTAGAAAAATAGTCAATCAGTCTCTTAAAGTGTGTGGTAATAAGGAGAAGCTCAGATGAAGTATTGACAGGAGCGTGTGTGTGATTGACGTTAACCACTACCTGCTCTACCTACAAGTAACTGTACTTTCTAATAATACATCTTTGAGAGGACATTTTGTCCACTTTTTTTAAAAGGGCCAAATCGAGGGTAAGGTCTTGCTTTAAGGGTTGATACTAGTTTTAGATTAAGGTGAGGCATTCTGGTAATGCATCAAGATGCCAAAGTGTCCTCACTAATAGAAGTAAAATAATTTGTGGACCAGTACACATCTTTGAGACCAAAGGCCAGTCCTATTGAGGCTAGATGTCATTTCTGTGCTCCTGGTTAAGGTTAGAGGTAAGGGATAAGTTCAGGGTTGGTCATGAACTGGTCCTGGTTAAAGTTAGGGATATGGTATTTATTAGGCTGTTCACAATGAATGGAAGTCAGTGCAAAGTCCTATAAGGAGCCCAGGAGAGAGTACAGAACATCTGGTTTACATAAGACAGACAGGGGGCGGGCGGGGGGGCTGTAGACGGATGATGTCTTTGCACTTGACAGTGAATATAGTCAGTCTCTCACTACCCGCCCTCTCTGACTCCCAGGTTCAGGAGTTGTTTAACGTCTTCCAACCATGGCTGAGACTAAGGGGAAATTCGACTTTGCCATCGACCGGGGCGGCACCTTCACCGACGTGTTCGCCCGGTTGCCTGATGGTCGAGAGAGAGTCCTGAAGCTGCTGTCCCGAGACCCCCAGAACTACAAGGACGCTCCCACTGAGGGGATCCGCAGAGTCCTGGAGGAGGTAATATGACAAGATGGAGGGATGGGATAAAACACACTCTTCTCTTAAAAAACATTAATGGCAGTTTATGGTTATAATGTGTTTCTTCTAAGCTTGTGGGTTTCCTGAGGTCTAGTAGTCTAGTCTAATATGATAATGCACAGAGGAGAAAAACACATATGCAATCATTTCTAACGTTGCATTTACATCAAAACAGTCGCTATAGAAACGTATGTGATATATATGTGTTAACAGGAAACTGGCCGAGTCTTTCCTCGCGAGCAGCCTGTCGACACCTCTGTGATTGGCTGGATCAGAATGGGCACAACGGTGGCGACCAACGCTTTGCTCGAGCGAGAGGGCGAGCGGACGGCGCTCCTGGTCACAAAGGGCTTCAAGGACTTGCTGCACATCGGCACGCAGGCCAGGCCCAAGCTGTTTGATCTGGTTTGTCATTTCTCTTGGTGGAACTGTACCGCACTGTATGTGGTGCCCTGGAGTTGCCTGGATACAGGGATACGCTCGGACCCTGCAGCATGAGGATTAGTTATTACCTTGTGTACAGACCCTGGGGGCAGGTCTTGGAATTTGCCCCCTCACCCGTTGATGAAGTGGTTACTTATCTATGAAGCTGATATTCTGTTAATAGCATACGTGTAATAATGTTCAGTGTTATCACTGGATCATTAACATACATGTATCTCTAGTATGCATTTTCTGATATGTTGTGTTCAATCTTATCTCTGTAACACTAGAACGTACTGTAAGTCCGATGCTTGTCTTCTCGGTCCACCTGTTTGGAAATTGCCTTAACCAGGGCGTGTGTTTTACCAGGAGGTTGCCATGCCTGATGTGTTGTACGAGGAGATAATAGAGGTGGACGAGCGAGTCGTCCTGAGCCAAGATGGCTGCCAGCTTCCCCGGAAAGACTCCAGACGTATTGTGACAGGTGCATATAACACGCCTACGAGTTCTCTTTTATCAGCTCAAGATTCGGTCGTTGTATCCCAAACTTACCCACTTTGAATTTATATTAAAGGAAACATAAGATGCCGTTTTCAGTTTTTCTTTCCTGTTGTTTGATATATGTCTTAAAGAGACAGGAATTAAGACCACGTGCTTCAGACAGAGGCTGAAAAGAGGAGCTGCAGCAATGAGCAGAACAAGAAAAGCTTGTTTTCTGATCATTTGAGCAAGATTTCAAGTAATACCCCAAATATAAATTATGAACCTGAATATTAGCAGAATGTGTCTCCTTTAAGTGCTATGTTTTATCCTCATTACTTGCAGTTCACCACTTAACTGACTGAAGTATCTCTACTTTCTGTATTTTCTAGTTTACTAATGAAAAACCTGTGTTACTGGTTCTCCTCAGGCAGCACTGGTGATTCTCTTGAGTTGTGGAAGGAGCTGGATCTCGAGTGTGTGGAGAAAGACCTGAGAGGAGTTCTTTCTCGTGGGATCACATGTGTGGCCGTCCTCCTGTTACACTCGTACACGTCAGTAGTACAACTTGTTTGTCTTCCTTTATGGACACAGCCTCATATTTACTCAAACTTTGTTTATTCTTTACTTATCTCTATTTGTCAAAAAAATGCTCACTTCTCTCTAAGGGCGTTTTTAAATCTGAGAGTCTTCATGTTACATTGTGCACTGTCTCCTTGTTTACATCAGTACACTCAACAAGTTAATGTTAACAGGTTTTAATGTATAGGTTTCTACATGTATAGGAGGTGTGAGTTCACATTTTTCTTCCAATCCCTCCCTCCTTTCCTTCAAGTCTACTCCCACTTGTGACTTAAAGACAATTGAAGAAACTATTTGAGGAGGTTTTACCTCAAGTTCCTTTGGTTGGGTTAAAATAGGAAGTTTCAATTTTTTTCAACATTTTCCCTACATGTTAAAAAAAAAATACACATCTTTACATTAAATTCCAGAGGTTTTTAGTGATAAGACAAACAAAGCGGTCGTGAAAAAGTGTAACAGCTTTAGGATTGACTTACATCCCACATTTGTTTTTCCTTCAGATGGTCGGATCATGAGAAAGCAGTGGGCGCCCTGGCTCGCTCTCTGGGCTTCACTCAGGTGTCTCTGTCCAGCGAGGTCATGCCCATGGTGCGGGCCGTGCCCCGGGGCTACACTGTGTGTGCCGACGCCTACCTCACACCCAAGATCCGCCAGTACTTAAAAGGCTTCACCTCTGGCTTCAAGGGCGGCCTGAAGGTGCGACCCTCACATCAACATCTTTTTGTGTTTTGACTGTAAATTTCAGATGCCGTTTCGTCTGAACTGATATCTTACGTTCCTCTGACCTCAGGGCGTGGACGTGTTGTTCATGCAGTCAGATGGAGGTCTGACCCCCATGGAGCAGTTCTGTGGTTCGCGGGCCGTTCTGTCGGGCCCAGCAGGGGGGGTGGTGGGATACGCCATCACCTCTTACAACCAGATGGAGAAAAAGCCTGTGATTGGCTTTGACATGGGCGGTGAGTCGAGGGAATATTAAATCTTTTAACTCAAGCAAACACTGAGCACACAAACAATGGAAGGAACTTCTTGCCATAACACCAGTCAATTTTATAAACTCTTTTATCATATCATATTCCTAAAAACTCTCTGTTTTCTTACCCTGCAGGAACCTCTACAGATGTGAGTCGATACGCTGGTCAGTATGAACACGTGTTTGAGGCGACCACAGCTGGAGTCACCCTGCAAGCGCCACAGCTGGACATCAACACCGTGGCTGCAGGAGGAGGGTCGCGACTCTTCTTCAGGTCCGTGTTTATCGTACATATTTGTATTTATTATGATTAGCAGGTCCTGTGCTCCGACATGCATAATGAATCTCTCTCTCCTTCCGCCGTATTTCTATCCTTTCCTCTAATTTCTCAGATCAGGGATGTTTGTGGTTGGGCCGGAGTCTGCAGGTGCACATCCAGGACCGGCCTGCTACAGAAAAGGTAACTATACATATGCAGGTCACTTTTGCCCGTCCTCCGTAGTTTCATCCACTCTTTAAAACATTATCTAATCAAAATCTATTATTATGAATTAGGCATCTCGTACAAAACCATAATAACATCGTTTTTGTGAAACAGGGCTGTAGTTGATTCTCTGTGGTGTTGTCCTAGGTGGCCCTCTGACCGTGACTGATGCAAACTTAGCACTTGGGCGACTCCTCCCGTCCTTCTTCCCAAAGATCTTTGGGCCCGGTGAGAACGAGCCACTGTCATTGGAGGAGACCATGAAGCATTTCCGTCACCTCACCCAAGAGATCAACCTCTTCCTGTCTTCCAACCAGTCCCAGGCACTGATATTTGCTGAACTATTCCGTAGAGCTGTAATTTCCTTCTCTATGGGATAATGCTAATGATGAACCTAACGTGTGTTTCTGTTTAGAAGGTTGACACAAATGGAGCCAAGCACTCACACAACCCTGGGTTGCCAAACAGCCAGTCGGGGATGAGCGTGGAGGAGGTTGCCATGGGATTCATTCGTGTCGCCAATGAGGCCATGTGCCGGCCAATCAGAGCTCTGACTCAGGTCATTAGGGTTGCTCAAGCTAGTTGAACTATTAATATTATATCAGGTTAAAATAGGGAATTGTGGAAAAATCATAATAATTTTTTCTCTCCCACATATAACGCCTTCACAGGCTAAAGGTCATGATACATCTAAGCATGTGTTGGCATGTTTCGGGGGTGCAGGTGGACAACATGCGTGTGCTATTGCTCGAGCCCTGGGGATGAAGACCGTCTTCATACATAAGTAAGGTTGACAGTTGGGTGCATCATGCATGTGAAATATCAAATTATTGTTTTCTGGTTCAGTAGAGCCAGAGAAGCAGACAGGGGTGTGGCACTAACATGTACGTGTGCGTTTCGCAGGTACAGTGGCGTGCTCTCAGCCTACGGCCTGGCTCTAGCTGATGTGGTGGAGGAGGTGCAGGAGCCGTGCTCGCTGCAGTATGATCAGAGCTGCTTCCGCGATCTCGACCGGCGGGTGGGGCAGCTCTCGAAACGCTGCCATGACACTCTCTGTGCACGTGGCTTCGACAGGTCAGCCCCCACGGAACACAGGGTTAACCACCCGTTAATCTTCACACTTTCACGCCAGACTAAAGCAGTGTGTTTCCTGTCCTCTCCAGCGGTCAGATCACCACTGAGGTTTTCCTCCACCTGCGCTATAAGGGCACCGACTGTGCGCTCATGGTCACCGCTGACGGTTACCCCAGCGATGCCAAGTCCTGTCGAGCTGGAGACTTCCACAGCGCCTTCACTAAACGGTTCGTGCATGGTTCACTCCCCTGTTCGTTCACTGTGCTCAGTGATAAGTGAATAAATCATTGCCTCGTTCACTTTGGCTCCTTCATGCCTCAAGCCTTATGTTCACAGTGTGTAGGGAGACACAGCAGTAAGTTAATGTGTCATTTTTCCATAGAAGATAAGATTAGTAAACTGTGGAGCTGTGGAACTGTGGACATTTATTGACACTACTCATGATTTACTTTCTCCGCTTTAATCTGCATCTCTTACGTCACAAACCTCCTTGTCCTCTCTAGTTATTTGAAGGAATTTGGATTCACCATCCCGGACAGAACCATCATGGTTGATGACATCAGAGTGAGGGGCTGTGGACGATCTGGTATCAAGTCAGTATATAAACCAAAGAAAGGACCGGGAGATACCAAGCCTGTCACGGTGTGTGGACTCACTTCACAGAAACACAAACTTGAATATTTTGTATATACAGACATGTATGGACATACAATGGAACCATCTTCTACAATTTTTTTTTTTTTTTTACCATTTTCTTTTTATTCAACAATAAGTACACCAATACAAGTCAACGAATATTTATTTTAAGTTTTAACAGATACAAATACATTTAGAAAAGCCCAAGTTATGATTAAATGGAAATGTTCTTTCTGGACACAGCTATTGTATTGTGGTTATAATTATTTTATCCCTGTTCTTCTGTTTAGATGACCAAGTGTTACTTTGAGGACGGTTACCTGGACACCAGCGTGTTTCTATGGGAGGAGCTGCCGTTTGGTCACAGCATCCAGGGACCTGCTATTATTATTGATAAGAACAGGCATGCATTTTCAAACTAAAATACTTGCAGTATGTTTATTACATTCTCGGGGCGTTGATTAGAATGTCCGCTTTCAGCTAATGTATAAATGTTCATTAACAGTTTTCCTCTGCTCTTTCCTCCATCAGCACCATCCTGGTGGAGCCGTGCTGTGAGGCCCAACTGACAGAAGGGGGCGATGTTTGCATTTCCGTGGGCTCGGACCCTCACTGCGCTGTGGGCACCGAGCTCAACACCGTGCAGCTCTCCATCTTCTCCCACCGCTTCATGAGCATAGCAGGTAGAGCAAGAGAGATCAAGAGAGAATGAGGTCGAAGGGAAAATCTGTAAAGCTTTGGTTAATTTTCAGTGTTAACTCCTTATTGAGGTGTTTCATGTATCTTTACTCTATAGAGCAAATGGGCCGAGTTCTCCAAAGAACCTCCATCTCCACCAACATCAAGGAGCGTCTGGACTTCTCCTGCGCTGTGTTCGGACCGGACGGCGGTCTCGTGTCCAACGCGCCTCACATACCCGTTCACCTGGGGGCCATGCAGGAGACGGTCCAGTACCAGGTGAGGAATGTGTAGCTGTGTTGCTTCAGCAGCAGAACGGCACCCAGAAACAAAGCCGCTACACGACATAACGGATCTAGGAAGAGTGGGAAAGGAAAGTCATTTTTCTGCTTTTGCTCTCCGCAGATCAGATCGCTGGGGAACGAACTGAGAGAAGGGGATGTGATTCTGAGTAACCACCCGTGTGCTGGGGGCAGCCACCTTCCCGACCTCACAGTCATCACACCAGTCAGTCCTTGCTCTCCTCAGTATCACTCCTCCCTTTCTCATCTCTTTCTCGCTGTTTCATTTCTCCTTCTTCTCTTCTCAGGTGTTTCGAAAAGGCGTGAGGGGCCCGGTTTTCTTCGTAGCCAGCAGGGGGCACCATGCCGACATTGGTGGCATCACTCCTGGCTCCATGCCCCCTCATTCCACCTCGCTTCAGCAGGAGGGCGCTGTCTTCATGTCCTTCAAACTCGTCACTGGTGGGGTGTTCCAGGAGGAGGGTAAGAGATGAAAGTGAGCGGCTGATGAGAAGAAGGAGTAGACGTGATAAAGAGCTGTATCTTATCCATGAGATAAAGAATCTTCCATGAGACGGCACTAAATCAGTGACTGGATGCATAGTAGAGCCAAGCAGTTAACCTTAATGATGGGATTTAATGTTCAGTGTCATCTTTTGTAACATTCACACCACTTTCTCCACTCTCTTTTTTCCTCATCATGCTTTTCTCTTTGTCCACTCTCTTTTCCCTGTTGCTTTTCTCCCTCCTGCTGCTTCCCCTTCCTTCTCCATATCAGCTGTAACCAAAGCTCTGATGGCTCCGGCCCAGTACCCAGACTGCTCTGGGACTCGTAATCTCCACGACAACCTGTCAGACCTGCGGGCTCAGGTGGCAGCCAATCAGAGAGGCAGCCAGCTGGTGGGGGAGTTGATTGATGGCTACGGGCTGGCGGTGGTGCAGGCCTACATGGGGTACATCCAAGTGAGTGTGTGAAACGGAATAAAAGTAAAAAACAAAAATATTATTCTGAAAAGTATTGTGTTTTATCATTGGTTGTGTCTCACTGCTCCAGTTTTTGTGTGTAACCGTTTCAGAGCAACGCAGAGCTTGCAGTGAGGGACATGCTGAGAGACTTTGCACGTCGCCGACGGCAACAGACTGGATCCCTGGAGGTGGAGTCGGAGGATTTCATGGATGACGGGACGCCAATCAGACTGCGGGTGCAGATTAATGAAAAAGAGGTGAGCAGCGGGAATCTCGTCTTCATTATCTTCATCTCTTTATCTCTTTATCTTGCCAAGTGAAAACCCAGGATTTAAACTTTGTAAACCTCCATCGTTGCAGGGCAGCGCGGTGTTTGACTTCTCAGGGACTGGGACAGAGGTGTGGGGGAACTGCAACGCTCCTCGGGCCATCACCCTCTCTGCCCTCATCTACTGCCTGCGCTGTATGGTGGGACAGGACATCCCCCTCAATCAGGTTCACATGTTCCATTCCAATAACACTTGGGGAGTCGAAGTATCCGTTGAGGCATTGTTTTGTGCGGAGAAAGGTTCCAATGGGCAGCTTTCAATTTGTTAGGCTCTCTAGACACAAAGTTGTCCATGGTCTCTTAAATATTCCAGAATCTGCAAGTTTTTTTCACTGTGTTTCTACATAAGCTTTAATGTCTTCTGAAAGTCCAACTTATCTTCCAAGTAAAGAACAGTGACAATATGAATGAATATCGCCAAACAGTTATAAAATATGTGGTGAAAGTCTCTGTAACACGTCATGCTGTAATAGTTAATTCTAATTTTGTCCCGGCCACGTTCAATCTAAACACAGTTGTAATATTTATTTATTAATTTATCGCCTTTGTCATGTCTAGGGTTGTCTTGCACCGATCAAAGTCATCATCCCCCTTGGCTCCATCCTCCAGCCTTCAGAGAATGCAGCTGTGGTCGGAGGAAATGTTCTCACATCCCAGAGAGTCGTTGACGTCATCTTTAGAGCGTTTGAAGTGTGTGCTGCATCACAGGTAAGAACAGCTTAATTTGTCTTTTAGAAATGTTTTTACTTTTAGTAAATTCAAGGTTAATGCTATTTTGGAACCTGAAATCTTTCAATTTGTCATCCCCGCTCCCATCAGGGCTGCATGAACAACATTTCCTTTGGCAGCGAGAACGTCGGTTACTATGAGACAGTTGCCGGGGGAGCAGGGGCGGGGCCAGGCTGGAGTGGGCGGAGTGGTGTTCACAGCCACATGACTAACACACGCATCACTGACCCTGAAATTCTGGAGAAGAGGTCGGACATCAGTTCAAGATTGACTTAAAGAAGCTTAATGAATTTAAAAGAACGTGTTGTTATCGTTGATCTGTACGTTGGTTCCCGTCTGGCTGGTGTTCAGGTACCCGGTGATCTTAGAGCATTTCTCTCTGCGGCCCGGCTCAGGAGGTCCAGGGAAGTACGCCGGTGGAGACGGAGTGGTCCGCAAACTTCTGTTCAGGAACAAAGTGGTTCTGTCGGTGCTGACGGAGAGGAGGTCCACCTGCCCCTACGGCCTCCAGGGTAAACTCTCAACCTTCAGACGACCTCAATGAATGACTTTGTTATTGTTTAGGTTTTAACAATGGTTTTTGTTTTTACTAAGTAGTGAGTGGTGTTTTTTTCTTTCACGAGGTAAAGTTAGGCTCCACTCTCACCAATCCCATGACATGTGTCTACCGGTGTAAACAGGAAGCAGATTGTCTAGAGTTTGGTTGCTTACCAGAAAATTCTAGGAACAAGAATCAGCAATGTTGAAAATAAGAGCACAGGGCTGTTGTTTTTTCATGGACCGATGAGGTGGAACTGTTATCTGGCGTAAAGTGTTAGAAACGGTTTGCATTCACCGCTGCTAGTCGAGTTGCGACTGATAAGAGCCAATTAGAAAGCGAATGTGGTTGACTTCATCATCCCAACCCCAAAGTTTTCAAACTTTCAGTTTTAGGGGCTGAAAACTAAATATAGCAAAAGATGCATCTTAAAACAAACGTGTTGGTGTGAATGATGCCTTAGTCCTGTGTCTCCGTGTCAGGGGGTGAGGACGGTGCAGCCGGGCTGAACCTGCTCCACAGGGCCGATGGAAGAGTCCTCAACCTGGGGGCCAAAACCAGCATCAGCCTCCAGCCTGGGGTAAGACTGCACAATGTGTGCGGGGGGGAAATAAACACTCTGAGAATAACACTAAAATCTTTAAATTTTGTTAAGACAAGAAAACCTTTCTGAATTTTATCACGCTGCAAGAAATTGTTCAACCAAGATGTGTAAAAGTTCCAAATTTAAATGTCCCAAAAACTTTTGTGATCTGTAGCTTTATATGTTAGATATGGTAAATTCATAACTTTCTACTTAATTTTGATGAGGTACAACGGTTCTGATTGGTTATATTATTTATTAGTCATCTGTTCCACCAAGCATATACAGCCAAAAATGTAATGAAATGGTATGAACCCACCAGGCAGGCAGAGAGAATAATGAAAGATGAAGTATTGGGTATCCACTTAAAGTTTGTGTCTCCTTCAACAGGACATGTTCTGCCTCTACACTCCTGGAGGAGGAGGATACGGAAGAAAGGAGGAAACGGACCCGAAACCTCAGACCAAGCGCAGGCGCTTGAACGAGACCTTCATGGAGAGGGGCAGCGTATTCGAATACCGAATGGCACAAGAGGGGGTGTGAGGGGGGAAAAAAAGAAAAGCAGGAGAGAGTGAACAGACAAAGCACAGGAGGGGGGGGGGGACAGATCAGGAAAGCACAGGAGTGAGGCTGTTTGATAAAGATGGAAAAACACTCTTTTAAATGAGGGAAAACAGTGGCAGCAATAGTCTCATAACTCTGATAAATAGACGACAATGCAGGAGAGCAACATTTTATCATGTTCTGCTGGCTGACACCACAAGAGCAAATGTTTTACAGTAACACTCTTTTACAGTATCTGTATCTATGCAGCTTATCCTGTAGGATAGGACAGCCGGTGGTGGTGCACGCTGGAGAGGTCGCCACAACCATTTATGCCCCCATTTACACAAACGGACAATTTGGTCTCAGATTAAGCTGCTCGTGTTTGAATACGATGTGGTGATGGTGCTAACCGCTGCCCCAGTCTTGCCACATGTAGAATACAGCAATATCATATTTGTTTGCTGCTAACTAACAGCAACTCTGAGTGTTCGGCCATTCCGTTTTAATACATATTATAGGGTAAATGTTTTGTAACCAAGAACCCATAATCACCACTGTGAGCAGGACCAAAACGTGTTTTTACATTAATTCCAGTTTAACCGCTCAAGAGGATCAAGCCAACCTGGTTTAACTGGAACAACAACTTATCAAACAGCACAACTTGATGTTGTCACTGATGAATAAATCCAGTTTCTACCCATGAAATGTTTGTCTTGTTTTCCTAAGATATTAGTATTGTCACAGTTCTCGTATAGCACAGGGGGATCTGTTGAATAAACTTTACACATGTAAAGATATATACAAAGCAATAATTTCTTAACTCAATTTACAATGTTCATATTCACAATAGTTTATATTGTATATATTATGTAAAAACACTTTTTTACGTCTCGAAATTAAAAGGAAATAATTGAGCATGAACATCAATTTGGCTCAAATGATTCCTCAGGCAATTTGAGGAGGAATCAGAGGTTGTTGAAATCATTAAGATACCTGCCTGCAATATATCCACTACATTTAGGTTATTTGTAACTCTTCATATAGCTTCGGGCAAAACCTGCAAAGGCCGAGAATGAGGCAGAGTAGTCGGTCATGTAAATTCATCAGGGTGTGTTGAGATACAATCCAGAACGGTGGTGCCGGTGTGTTTTGGGTGGGGGGTTGGGACGAAAAAAAAGGTGTGCCTTCCTCTCATCTGTGGGTGAGGAGCAGAGGACGATGAGGGAGTGATGTGCAGGCATGCGTAAGGAGGCCGCTGATAAAGACGGATAGTGGTCACAGCAGAGGGAAGCAGCAGGAGGCTGATGGCTGCTGGACTGTTGATGTAAATCAGCTGTGCGTGTGTGTGTGTGTGTTTTGGGATCTCAAGATACCATGGCCTGTGGATCAAAGATGGGTTTCCTTGTTTATGGATCACAATTCAGGTTGTAAAACAATCTATCATACTTGTGAGTGACAGCCTGCTGTCTTTACACTTTATCCACTACAGATCAGCTTGAGGATCTGTGTTGTTAATGGAGAGTGGGAACCAGTAAAATCCGGCTCTAAAAACAGAGGGTCCATCACACATAAACCAGCCACAACTAAATCATCTTTGAAAATATGTTGGAACACCCCAAGTTGTTATGATTGTACAGTTTCACTTTTCTCATTGCGAAGCATCACAGAGCAGCATAGTTAAAATAAACAGCATTTTATTATATACCCTGTTGAACTCCAATACATTCTTTTGACTCTCAAATCTCTGGGCTGACCTTTCAGCTCAGCTCAGCACTGTACAACAAGAGGCCACAAGGGAAAAATGGCAAGAAACTGACAACATTGAGCTGTCGAGGTACAGGCAGACATTTATAAGCGATTTCAGAAGATGGTCGTGACATTAAAATAGTGCAAATAACCGGCATTGCAAAAATCCACAGGAATCACAATCCCGGTCAGAAGATGGTCTCCAGTGTCATGGGAAGACGGCAGCAGCTTTTACAGATCGACAAGAATCTACAATAACCGTTTTCCTATGTTAAAGTATCTCAAGGCAATTATAGAGCTAAATTGTAGCACCGCTGTCAATGAGGTTAAGATATTAGCTGCATAGGATAAATTTAAGACAAGGAAAACATAGTAAACAACGTGTCCTGTACATTTGGGCAAAGGAGCAAAGAGTGTGGTAGAAAAAACCATGACAATATTGAGCTTTTACTGATTTTCTGTAGAAAATACTTGCAAGATAAACTGAGAAATGCGTTTGTTGCACCGTCTCCATAACGTCAGTATTTCAAATGATTGTAAAACCCAAGATAAAATCCAACAATACATTCAGCAGTCACAATAGGTAAGACAACATTCAAAGAAATCCCTGTAAGGAAAGTCATGTCCATAAAAAAAATACACAGTGCAAATAACATCGGCAGTGCAAAGAGCCGAGACCTGAGGTAGATAGTTGTGTTGTTGTATAGTATTTGAGGTAGATTTAAAAAATATTGAGCTTGAAAAAATAGAAATAAAACACTGACTTTTCAACTTGACAAAAACATGAACCAAACAATAGCTCTGTCTGCAGTTTAGCGCCCTGAGCAGATTGTACTTAACGATTGAGACTCAGTTGCAGCACTTATGGTCACGTCACAGTGATTTAGCGTCCGTGCATGTCTGCGTGATCGGCCTTTGAGTTGGTCAGTACTGTGGGTATCTGTTTAAAGGAGGCGCATTCTGCAGGGTGTACTGACTCGGTAGTTGATGATGCGAGTGAGAGTTCGGATTGGCCGGCACCAGGACGTCAAACACGCTCTTATTTGGAGGCACAGACTGCAACATATTGTCCAGGTCCATGATGAGGGGAGGGGCTTGGACTCGCCCACTGGGCAGGATGGGCCAATATGCGTGACTTAAGAAGTGACCGGGTGCTACAGGGGAGCTACCGTAGCTATAAATGGGAAGTCCGCCATGCAGCGGCATTAGGGGGCCGCCGTTGAACCGCATGCTGGGTGGGGCAACAGCATTGGGAGGAGCGTATTTGGCGTAGGATGTTGGGAGCTCCCATGGTGGTGCAACAGCCTCCCGTCTGGCTGATTTGTGCAGCGGCGGCCTATAGTCCTCATACCCATCCGACCCTGCTTCTCCATCTGGGGGAACACGCTTCCCAGACAAGGACAGTCCTTTCCATTCCTCATCAGAGGATGAAGAAGACGTAGAAGCTGGGCTGGCCGAGCTGGCAGAGGCACTACGGGCAGAGGATGCATAGCGGGGTCTTGGAGGAGGAGAAGGCAGAGGGCGCTCCACGTCCCCCCAGCAGTCCCTGGTAGGCACCTCCACATCCCCAGAAGCACTAGTCGGCCTGAGGCTGTGAAGCAGGGAGTCGATGGCGAAGGACGAGTCCAGCTTTGGTCGGAACAAGTCCTCCTGTGATGGGGAGGGGTTCCTGGAGCGCATGGGAAAGTTGGAGGTCACAGGGTCAGGGGTCGGCTCAGATTCTGGCTTGTGTCCCTGTAGGATGTAGGGAGCCAGATCCTGGGCAAAGATGGTCTCATCTTGGCGCGACACGGCCGTGTTCTGCCTCTTGAGGAGCTCCAGAGGAACACGGCTCAGCTCCACTGCCCAGAAATTGCCTTTGCCCTGAGGTTTGCTTGGGTCCTTTAGCACCTACATGTAGAGGGAGAATAGACAGTGAGAGGAATGTTTGACCTGACAGCCTGGTCAGGCAGTAATGTCCACCATTACAACCTAATATCTTATCTGTAATCTAGCAGCATTCACTTCAAAACCACTTATTAAACACAACTGAAGGGTTTTGTCCATAAATGACTTCACAGTTTCATCGTACAAACCTTAACAAAGCAGTCATAAGAGGAGAGGTTGTGTCGCACTGAGTCCCGCCAGCCCTTGTAGTTTCCTTTAAAAAATGGGAAGAGGGTGCTGATCTCCTTCAGGATCTAGAAATAAAAAAAATAAATCAGTATGGCCGCCTGGTTGCACAAAAGCACAGAAGACGGAGAATTTATATTTCAGGAGCAGTTCCTTTATACGAGGATAAATCTGGCACAGACATGATTTTGTCGTGGCTTGTATCTTATCACTTTCCTGTTACAGATCAGGGTCTGTTTTCACTGCTGTCCAGCCTTATCAAAGCAAACAAAGAATGGCAGGAATGGTGGTCACTCAAGTGTCACCAAGAGGAGGCTGTTTTCTGTCACTTTATGTGACAGTGCATGGACATTATACACTTAATTAACTGCAAACAAAAAAAAGTAACATGTCTCTGAAAAACACCCATTTAATTTAAGTGTAAAATATTTCTCCTTCAAACTGGATCCACACAAGTCACTTACAACGTTCAGATTTAATATTGGACACAGGACACAAAAAGATGCTGAAAAGTGTGTTACCGTTTTGTTTTTCTTTAAGCTTTCTTGGGTTTCATGATCAGCACTATATAAATTCAAGTTATTATTTTTAATAGAAGCATGAACTAGTCACATCCTATAATGTAAATAATCACAGTTATTCATAAAAAGAAGACAATTTTGACTTTTATATATCAGATACGATGGAGGATATAATTGTCCTTTTTTCTGTTAAATTTGGTTTAATTGAAATGAAAGTTCTGTCACCATTGGTCAGTTTGCTACACGTGTTGTTAATTTTACTATAATTCTGTCCTTGCACTGTCAAGACAATTATAACAAAGTTTATTTCCCCTGAAAGACAAACATCAGATCGTAGTAAACGAGTGTTTTTCCTCGAAACTAAACAAACACCATGTACCATGTCCCTATCCAACATAACACTCCAACAGCACCAGTGTATTTTCATTCTTACCTCGGATAATGTCAGTTTCTTCTCCGGGGACCTTTGGATGACCATAGCGATCATAGCCAGATACGAGTACGGTGGTTTTGGATACCGCTGATAGTTCTTTTTCTTCCCATCAGTGTTCCTACTTTTCTTCCTTTCGTTGCTCCAAGAGTCTCGGTTAATAGTTTCCTGTTTGAGTTGGGCATCTGGCGCATTGGCGTACGACGCACCCGGTGGCACGGGTTTATCCATGAACGCCGTGGCACCGGTGAGATGTTCCGTGCGCGCAGAGAGCTTCTCCAAGCGCGACTGCTGAGGAACCATCTGAGCCGGGTGCAGAGACCAGTGTTGGGCCGGAGAGCTCCACGTTACGCCGCCGGTGATAGGAAAACTCTGCTGCGCATTTCTGGGGAAGTCAAGTTGATGGTCGTGGTGCTCTCCGATGTGGTGGGACAGAGCGGGTGGTGCCAAGGGGCTCGGCTCCGGCCAGTGCTTTGTCATGCTGATGATCAGCCCGGGGGGAAGATCGGCCTGTAGAGTTCGGACAGGGGCGCCGAGAGGGGGGAGGGAGGTCACAAGAGTCGGTCCTTAACTTCTGGCAGACTGCTGGCTCCAAGCTGACTCTATTTGAAGAGCAAACAATTAACAGTTTCATGTAAATCCCGCTGCGTAATCGAGGGGGGAATGACGCGCTATCTGAGAGCGGAATGACCGATCACCTTAGGGGTCGGCAGGGGGGGGGGGGGGGGTGTAGAAAGGGGCAGAGAGTGAGAGAGACAGTAAACCTGTAAATAACGCTTCAGGTAATATCAACCCACCACTTACAACAGATTCCCAGATTCTGAGTTTGCTTTGGAAACAGTGCCAATATTTACGCACGAAAGCCGCATGAGAAGCAGGGCCGGGTCTAGGCAGGGGCAAGAGGGGGCCTGGCTCCCTCAAATAAATGTTGTGCCCCCTCAAACTAAATCCCAATTTATAATAATAATAATATAATAAAGCACAATGCCCCCTCAAGATTTGTGGCTGCCCCCTCATACATGCCTGTCTAGACCCGGCCCTGATGAGAAGTATGTGTGTGCTCCCCTTTTAGAGCTAAATAGACTTAAAATAGACTAAGCTTATTACCAAATGACCAAATATTATTTTAGACAAATTAACAGTTTCATTATGTCAACAAAAACTACACCACTGGATTTGTATGGCTTTCTAATGATACCGAGGACTTTCTTCCAAAGGCGTGGGTAAAACTAGGAGGGAGGGAGGGGGGTGGGGTAGAGCTTCAAGAAAGAATTAATCTCGATTGAAGCTGACATGCAATCAACAATTTCTGACGAGCAATATACATAAGGAACGGCTAATATACAAACACAGAAAAATGGGTAATTTGTCAGCTGAAATAATTAAGTAATCCTGGCATTACATGGGCTTCATCCGAGATATAGTTTGAATCTTTTAGACTGAGATAAATTCACATTTTCAGAGTCTAATTGGTGCAAGTTAATCTTATTTCATAAAGCAAATCATGTACATTTTAACCCATTGAAAAACATTATTCTATATTGAGGACAGTGTACACGTTGGTATTGGTCAGCAGATGTGCAACGGAGAGTTTGGATGCGTAATTGCAGAGGGTTCGATAGCGCACAGCAGTCGGGGAGCGATGTGCGCACAGTAGGGTCTCCCACCCTGCAGGGACTTTGCAGGATAGCATTCGGGTTTCGGGAATGTGCGTCTTTTGTTCACGTTAACGTAGTGCTAATGTGCAAACGCTTGCGTCCCAGCAAGACAGTGAAAACAAGTTGGATTAGAAGGAACCCCATTGTCAAGATGGAGACTGTTCCTGCCCGGCAGTCTGCTTAGCATGTGACGAAATACGGGGGCTATTCAACACCATTTGTGGGTTTTCTGGCGCTTACAAGCTGCGAAGTGTTGCAGATGGGCCGGACATTCACACCTCAAACAGCAGCAATCAGGCTCTATTCCCCCCTCAACTGCTGGAACCAGCATTAATTTTTTCTCCCAAACAAAAACTACAACCTGAGAATCCACAAACTGTCTTTTTATGCCATAGGTTAAAAATACTTATGTTTATTCAGGCCTTTTGAAATTCTACTGATGAACAGCTGCTGATATAATGAAACACAACTGTCGTGAATCAAGTGATTGTGTCAAGGTCCCTGGAGAGACACAGAAACTGAAGATTTGTCGAGTTTTGAAACTGCACTGCTCCTGTAACCCAATTTAAACTCGGCCATCATGTTGCTAAACGCATTATACGTATACATTGTGCGTGGAATTACCTGAAAAGGTATATTATTCTTCAGTTTCAGGTGCCATCCGGCGTTTTCTTCAGGTGACGCCAAATAACACGTGACCTCTCCAAACATTCAGCTCTAATTTTCCCTTCAACATGGCACCTGTTGGATTCTGTCTATCAGGCGATTGCAAAAATGAAGTAGTACATGATGAATATGAATTCCCTTGAATCATTTATGTCGTTTTCATAAACTCACCACGCGGATTTCCAACTTTTGAGGTAGTGCGTAAAATGTTTGTGCGTGTTTTCGAGTCAGATGATGGCTTTCCGAAAATGGTGGGCAGCAAACACCCGTCACCTGCTGAAAATTGGCTTGACTGGGGTTATTCTCTGGTTGTCTCACTGCAAGGTCATACAATTTGTCTCCATCTAGTGGTTTCACTGGAAATCGAATGAGAAGCTTCACTTAAACAGTTATTTTAGAGATATGTTTTTCTATCTGCAAAAATAAAAGCCCTTAGGCCACCTAATGCAGTGTGATGTCTATGAGAGTTTATTTTAAAACAAGTACAGACAAAACCCCCTCACCCACCCTGCACAGAATCTAGATTCTAATTTAAATGACCTCTCACCAGACACGCTGATTTAAATACAAACTGTCAATCTATCTCTTCCTGTCAGCTGGAGTGCCAGTTAATAGGTTTTTGCCTGGATTAGTGAGCCATCCCTGAGAAGAATAGAAACACAAATGAATAGGATGGTATCCAGAACAAGGCCGTCCACTCAGGCTGATTGTGTCTGGACAAATCCCCCCTCTCCAAGCTGCCCTGGAATGTTTCCTGATACCAAGATGGATGAATGAAGTTGAGCTTTACTTAGACAGAGAAAGTGAGAGGAAGTTTTAATTGTGGTGTCACAGCTTTATCACCACGGGGGTGTCATATATACTATGACTTATTCCATCTATTTTACAACCATTTATGTTTATTTTATTGATTATTTAACAAGAACTATGTACTTTTATTTTAGAGCACACCTGAAAGCTCATTAGTCCCTAATATGCAGCTTTTTCAAGGTATTCAGACCCCTCAAATTTGAAATTTGCTCTCTATCAACTCACTATAATGGATGTTCTCAAGGCATTGAAAAGTATCATTAAAAATCTACATCAACATCTGTTTTCCAAACAATTCCTACAGGTACAGTTTCTTTAGATAGTAGTTTCAATAGAAATTGTTCCAAGCAATGACTGTGGATAATAGAACAGACTTCTGGGAAGATGCATTGTGAATCTTTTTTAATTACCTTTCTGAAAGCTTTGAGCTACAAAAAGTAAGATACATTTACCTCCATTCTCTTGCGGTGGATGCAGACATCTCAAAAACGGATATAACACTATGATCACAAATTGCAATGGAGTTGCTTGATACAGCGAGAAGAATGCGAGGACTTTCTTATTTTGGGTCAACTTACCTTTTAACAAAGTTGACTTTATCATCATAAGTTATGCTTATGGTGCGCAATAAGCATTAAAATTTAGAAGCTGGTTAATAATACAAATCCTAAAACTACTACCACCACTACTGATAATAATAATTGTAATATCAATCATGACAATGATCGAATTTCAATGTTCATACATTCTGTGGCAAATGAAAACCTTAAAAAGAAGATGGAGTTATATAGATACAATTGAGGATTAGATTAAAGGGAATAAAGACCTTTACAGCTAAAAAAACAGGGTACAAATGAAGTAAAAGCTAGATTTGTAAAGTGGGTTTTTTCCGATGCCTACAAAAGTTGCATTTAATAAAAAGGAATTATAGATTTGAAAATAGTACCATATGGTTTTTCATCCTGAGGACCAGAGATGGTGACAGTAGCTCATGCACCAAAACATGTCTTGTCCCTGCCGATTTGTCTGTTTCCTGTAGAGGTCAGCAGATCCCAGGTCATTGCTATTCTAATCTATTCAAAACAGGTTGTGATGCTGGTTTTCTGGGGGGGAGTGCCATTTGGATTTTGAAAACAAGTCAGACACTGAAGGTTGTCAAACTACACAGTTGAATAAATGGATATTTAATGATGGGGGTGTGAAAGGAGCATGTGTTCAGGCATGTGTCAACCGTATTGTCAGGGGAGAAAAACACACCCTAACTTCTTATTGTAACGAGACAGCAGTGCATTTATTTGTGTCAGACCAGATATACAGCTAACATTAACTCTAACACACATATGCACGCAAATAATCATCTGGAAAAGATCACAAATCACTGACTACACACTGAGAGTACGAAAGATACCTGTGGCTTTTGTCCATTCTTTGTGCAGGGCATAGCAAGAGGACACAGCATGTAATACAGTTTAGTCATGCACATAGTACAATAACACAATAAACACACCCAGGTATACAAATGTGTAGAGTGTGTGAACTCATTAACCCAAAGTGTTGCATGTGTCTGTGAGGAAAAGCAATGAGCAGAATAGTGTAGCAGTAACACATGTTTACAGTTTTACTATAACTCAGGTATTTTACCTGTAAGTGAAAAGCAGGGACTGTGCATTCAGTTTGGCACATTTGATAAATGCATTTGACATAAGCGACATAAACTTTTTTGTGGTGTTTTTATACGTTTGAAGAACCGGTCAACACTTACTTATATTGGATTGGATTTGGCTGCTACACTGTTTAACCCTGAAACCCCAAAAGTGTTTTGTGAACTCAAACACTTTTATCCACTCCGCCATCGGCACAGTGGTGATGAGATAATGAGTGAATTATTTTCTATTTTTGAGTGAGCTATCCCTTTAACCATGCAATAATCATTCTCCATGCATGCAATTTCAATTTCATACACGTACAATACTGTTTTTATTTTTGTTTACATTCAATTCAATTCAAGATTCAATTCAAGATTTTATTGTCAAATGAACAGAGATAACATGAAGTAGTCACTGTCAATGAAATGCTTGGGTCACACACTCTCTTTAAGCAATGCTCAGTAATTTCAACCCCAAAAAATAAAATAAGAATAGAAATAGTATAAAATAGAATAAAAAAGAATAAAATAGAATAACAATGAAATAGAATATCAAAAATTTAAAATGGAAAATAAAATATATACATCTAAATATATATCTTTACAGATGAACACGTTTCTATTTTTCCACTTCCTTGAGTTTGTACGGTAATTTGTGCTTATTTAATACCTATCATGTCCTCTTAGCTGCTGTAACAGTACCTCTCCCCACAGTGGAGCTGATGACGGATTGTTGTGTGTTCCTGTTGCACCACAGCCCGGGGACTCTGCCGCCCCCTGCTGGTGCCGAGCACCCGGGAGGAGAGGGCGCAGGTCCGGTTGTTATGGTGAAGCATTCCCCCTGAGGGCTGGAGCTCAGGACAGCTGCCGACTTCAGCGTCACAGCCGCGGAGCAGCACAGGAGCCCCCCCGCGGACCGGTCCCCCTCCACAGGTAGGACATGTCTCCTGTCTGTCTCTACACGGACACTTTCCTCTCTTCTCTCTTCACTTCCCTTCATTATCCGCCACTTTGAGGGGACTTCACGGTTAATTCAGCCCCCGGAGCGACGCGGTGAACGAAGCTAACCTGAGGCTAAGGTAACGCTAGCGTGACCTGATATCAATGGCAGCCGAACGCAGCTCCACAGGTGTTCTTGTCACTTTTCCCGGGTCGAACTCGCCGGGCTGAGGATAAAACAGGCCGGCTGAACTCTCCTCTGCTCCCCGGGGACATGACTGGAGGTGGGCGGCTTCAATGAGCCTGCTTCCCGGGCACCTGTCAGACCAGCCCGCCCGTGGAGCCCCCTCCGTGCACCGCTAGGCGAGAGAGCTAATCTGGTAATCCTCCGTGTGTGGGCAGCAGCTCGCTTCCTGTTGTTTCTGCTCAAACTGTTTTTTAAAGAACATTTCAACTTTTACTGCTGCAAACTGTGAAAGTGAATAGATGCAGGGGAAAGAGTGTAAACTGTAAAAACACCTGTACACGACAGTGTGTTCCAGGCTGCAGCTCAAAGTTCAATGTCAAGGAAATTTCGTGTGATCCTATATTATATAAACCGCATATTTAGCTCGATACTGACAGGTTGATGCACAAATTTATATAAACACCGAAATATAGAGTAATCCATAATCCCACATTCTGCAGACATCTAAAGTTTCCACCATCAACTTCTCTGTGACAAGCTCTCAGTGAAGTTTAAGTCATTTCATCAGCACACAGGCAGCTATTCTTGCAGGGTTATTGTATAACATTACATTGGACAGCCTGTTAGGTTTGTAATAAACTTGTTTGTTTATTCTAGAAAAATAATGAGACTTTTTTTCTTGACATGGTTCTGTCAACACAGCTCCCAACACCTCCACACGTATAATCAAACCTACCCTGGTTTTTTGCCCTGTAGGCTATGACCACATGTGTCAATAACACATGTCGCAAAAACCCACTCATGACAATGTTCTCCTGTCATCCTCCAGTTGGTTTCTTCCACAGAGCTGAAGCGAGCAATCAAACAGTAAATCAGCCCTCTGTCGTCCACAAGCAATTCAAAAAGTCACCTTTAGACCTCTCACTGCTCACAGATGATCCCATGTTACACCAGTACTTAGATCAAAACTCTCACGCTTGCAGGTAGAACACTGCACCATCAAGTTCTGACACATCTGACCTATTTAATAGACTCTTTATTCTACTTTTATCAACCTGAACCAGTGTCTTGGTGGTTGTATGTTAAAGTGGCAGTTGAGTGGGTGAGTGATGTCTTTAGAATTGAGTTCAGAGATGTGGATGTGGTAAGACACGTGCTGCATGCCCTAGTTGTCAAGCGAGGTTTGTTAGTTCAGAGAAAGAACAATTATTGTTGTTTTGGTCTGTTTTGGTGTCTTATAATATCTACAGAGGATATATAGTGAATATTCTTATTCCACCAACTATCTCACACCAACCCTAACTACATTGTGGACTTATTTATTTATTTGTCATTTATTCTTGCCAAGCCAGACTTGCTGGTCTGTCTCACACATATTGACTCATGTGGTCAAAATACATCTTCAAAAGAATTTCCAAAGTATGTTCCTGTTTCACAATATAGACCAAGATGAGCTTGTAGGCTCCTTGATGCTTGACATGACACACACACACACAAACACCCTCAACAGGAAAAATTTAACTGAGCACTTTACCAAGTTCTGTAGAAAGACAAAAACATGAACCCATTGTGTAACTTGAGGTACTCAATCTGAAAACATTTCTCAATTGTCCCAATATAGTTTTTCATGATAGTTATTTAAAGGTTCTTTGTTGTATAGTTTTGCTTTCTGTTATATTCCTTCCCCCTGTGCCTACACCCCCACTTGTTTTTGTCTTTTCTAACCGAGGCACCATGTCTGTATGTTTAAATGTGAGAGATTCTGCAGGTGGATGTCACATACACCGTCTTCTCTTGCGAGCACCATTTAAATATTATTTATCCCGTCTTTTTTTCTCGCCGCGTCCGAGCCTGACTGTATGACATGGCCCTACATCCTGCTCGGGCGCATTTAGAGACGTTAGACTAGGCTGGTCTGTCTGTCTGTCTCCTCCCCATCCTTCCTCCTTCTCATATTCTCTTCTATCGCCTTCGCATTCCTTCCTCTACATCTCTTGTCCTCTCATTCCACATCCTGTCCTCCAGAAAAAGCTGCAAAATGAATATTTCTAGCCTCCATTACACACACACACACACACACACACACTCTGTTTTTCTCATGGCCTCTTGCTCTCTCTACTCTGTGGCATTACTGAGATTTCTGAGTGATTACATGGACCAGCTGAAACCTTTACACATGACAGGACTTAATGTGCCCACCCCCTCTCAACTAGACCCCCCTCCCTCTCTCTTATGTAGGAGACCTTCTTGTTCTGTCCTTCACTCAAGGCCTGTGTCAATTTGTCAATTAAAAGTTAAATTCACACGCCCATTGCATTTCCCCAGAAGTACACCTCGATGTCTTATTTTGTACCACCAACAAATAATAAACTCATATTTGAACCCGTTCACCTCGGCTTCCCTCAATGGTTAAAAAGGGGCAGAAAAAAATGGGCGTTCCAAATACTTGGCAGGCAGTTTAGATTATCTGCCGTTGTTTCATATTGCAGGCGGGATCATTCTGGACTCATGGAGCTGTATTGACTCAGCATTGTTTGTCTCAGTGAACCGGCAGGTCCTGCAGGTCACATCACACGGCGCACTGGGCTGGTTTTCGCACACTACAGCTGAGCACTGTCGTCCTATGATGGCGAACCAATTTCTGCAGTGCACAGCCCCATCCAAATAGGAGTTTTGGCTATGGGTTTTGTCGTGTCCTCCATTTTCACACTTAGGTACCACCCACCTGATTTGTGTGTGTGTGTGTGTGTGTGAGTCTATAAAATCATAGTAGTCTATTCATTCCAACTGTTGAATGAAAGTTTATGTTCTTGAGCAGCTGTAGACAGCCCTTCCTGTTAGGTTAGTAGGTGGAAAAAGGTCTATAAATGTCATGTTGATGCAGGGACACTTTTCCAAACACAAAATATTTTGTCTTATTTCTTGTTGTAATGTGCTGTGACCTCACCTCATCTTTTTCTGGTCTGTAAAGCCAGTTTCCAGTTTATCCACCAACAAATTCCCCATTGGTGCATGGTTTTAATTTTCAAGAGGAAAAGCTGAGAGTAATGAATTGCGATCCCAAGTGAATCCTCCACTGATGGCAACATGGAATAAACATTTCAGTGAAGTTTACGTGATGTAGTAAACAAGCCAAGTGGTCCCTCTGAGCTAATGCATGCTTACTACGCTAAAGATGTTTTAAGTTGACGTGAGCTGTATATTCTCTACTTCTAAGCAGAAGGCAGGATTCTGGGTCAGTGATTGTGTCTGTACTCACCGTAGAAGTCTTACCTAAACAATTAGGATGACTTGATGCCTCAATATACATCAAGTTATAAGTTCTGCAGCTACTTCTGGGAAACAATATATCCATTAAGGAACACTACATGTTTACACAAAAGACGCAGAGGCTCGACTGAGGTTTTTCGGTTTACTGGGGGATCTCTGATTGATAATTCAAATTCAAGTTTTAGTGGGCACCCTGCAGTTTGCATATGATTATTAAGGTAAGCTGAAACTCACCGAGCTGCCAGCCGGTCAGAACCTGACTTCACCGACATGACTGTTCAGACTTTGCTTTATCCAAATCATGGCCTTTAATTACACTGTCCAGGAGGCAACTTTCAGATTGTCACCACACTCAAGGCTCTAGTCTACACCATATACTGAACTCAAAGGCTACAAGTTCAGGTAGAATAGAATAAAAAACAAAAAAGAACTTTGGTAATATTGGTGTAGTCTAATGGAGACGATTTTGGGTTGCAGACCATCACAACAGAATCAGTGTGGAACCAATGAAGTGTGAGGTTTATGTAAAAGTACTATAGTCATGTTTCAGGCATGTCAAGGACGAACTAACTTTACCCTGTACTATAGTGTCTAAAAGCAGTGCATTGTTCTCTCAGTGTGGCTTTCATGGATATGTATGCAAAGACTGCTCTGTAGGACTGTGTGGCCCTGAATGCAAATAAGGGTTTCGGTCTGGGCCTGTGGTCTCGATGTGAGAACATGTGTCGTTCATGTTTGTGTACCTAGAACAATCAGACACGAGAGCCAACATCACCGTGTCTGAGCCTGTGCCTCACCTTCATTCCCCCGGTACCCTGCACTGATTGGCTTTGGCGGAGATTTCAGTTGTCTGGCTTGCCTAGACCGCTGATGAGTAAACATTATCCTGTGGTCTGTGTGTATGTGTGTGTCAAGTAGGCTTGGAAATCAGAGTCACTCTTGATACAATACAATGACGAAATGTTGGACAGGATAAACACGATACCTAATCTGCGATACTCAGTGTGTTGCAAGACATGAATTTTATTTTATTTTTTATTAGTTATAAGATAAAGGTAAGGTAAAACGTCTTGATTCACAGCTGAGAGTGACACACAGTGAGTTGTGTGCATGGTTTGCGGGGTCCTCCCGACCACCGAGCAGACTCTGGCTGCAAATGTTCAAGATGGCGGCATATTTTAGCTTGATTTCTGGATAGTGGGAGCAAGTCGAGACGTGTCTATCTTTAGTCTATGTGCAAGATAAATCATCTGTGATGCATCACAATATCCGTGTTACTTAAGGAAAGAAAAAGCAGGAAGTAGGAAGTGTACTTAACAACTCTGTGCTGTTTTCCTGGAGAGGACTAACACAGTTGCATTGACAGAGAAGATAGATGTTGCATAATGTTCTTCTTTTATGTGGCTTTCAATGTTGGTTCGTGATTAGGTGACATGTAAATAAAAATAACTCCCTATTCTTGTTTGCAAAAATGCAAACATATCAAAGGCCTGATGTGCAGAAACAAAGAACAGAGCAACTGAAAGTTAAGCGGCTGTATCGTTACATGCATGTCCCAGCTGGTCTTTTTGTTGCATATGTCTGGTCCCCCTTTTCATCCAGGCATTTAGAAAGAACCCTAATCTGATTTTAACCTTAACACAGTCAAATACTTTTTTTTCGAGAATAAATTCTTCATTTATTTCATTTGTGAACCACACAGAACTAAAGTTTATTCCACTGATCTCTCAGATTGTGCCTCGAATTATCCCACTAATACAATAGTTAAGTTCCTGCCCGGATTTTCCTTGTTTCGTCAATCCTTTGACCCTTTAAAGCCCCTTCAAATACCAAGAAACACATTCATTCAACTGTGGTTACTAACTCTGTCCGAGCCTTACTTGTGCCCAGAGGGTTTTAGATAGAACAAGGGTTCCTATCAACACACAGTTGGATGACATGAACTTTTTCCTGTAGGAGGACGACAGGTTAAACAAAGCCTCCTCATGGATCACTGGTATGTTAGAAATTAAGCTAACATTCATCTTCCGTTTCGTCTCGATCTTGTGCGTTTTCCCCTTTGTTATTTTCGTATGAATGATCCGTGTGGTAGCTAGTCTTTGAGGGAGTGTTGGGTTATTACCTCAATCTAAGGAAATCCTCACATTGTTGCTTGTGACAAAGGGTGAGAGGTTAGGTATCCTAAAAATATCACAGTGGCATAAAGGAACTAAAGGACTGATGCGTGACTTCTCCCAGATTTTAGTGTGTCAAGTAAGAGGGCTCATGCTGTGTGTGCCTGGTAGGTCATGGTGTGTACATATAGCCTTCATCTCTTGATATCTAGAACACAGTCCATCATTATTATTAATCATTGTCTACCCTCCAAACAGAACTGTTATTCTACCATGTCACATTTTTGAAAAATGATTGGTCAAAAAATGTACCTAATCTCTTTTGTAAATACAGTGAGATTATTGTGATTGCCTCTTTTAGACTGAACTATTTTAAATAAACAAAATAAAGTTGAAACTTTGCATAGATTCTTGAAAGAACTCATGAAATATTACGTCTAAAACATTTCAAAACCTGTTACTTTAACTTCTTGGAGATGCAAACTTGTGAGGAAGCCCATAACTGCTCCCTGGTTATCATGATCCACTCTACATCTGTTTAGCATCTAATCAGCTGATTTATGCTGAGCTGTGAACCCACCGAGCTGCCGTGGCCCAGGACGACTGTCTTGTCAGTCACTCTCTCTATCTCACTGAGTGCCTCTAGTTGACCTTCCTCTCAGCGCTCACAGGCCCAGGCCTAAATAATAAATGAGTTGCCTAGAAAGAGCAGAGTGTGTGTGTGTGTGAGCCACATAACTTGGCTGGGAAGTTAACGAAAGCTAATGAGAGTGATCTTTGAGACAAAGGTCGCTACCTGCGCTGAAACATGCCACATGGTCACAATTTAAGGGCTTTCTCCACAGCATTGTCATTATCCGCTTTGCCTCGCGTGCGTGCCGATTGCATGTAAAGTGTGCGTCGTCCTGCAAGGTGTGTCAATCATTAATGAAAAGCCTCCTGCCATCTCGAGTTTCCTTCGGGAGAGGAGTGGGAGAGGAGGGAGCAGGGGGAAGGAGCTCAGGGGTTAAAGATAAGATTAGGAGAGCACTGCGAGGAGCGCCTACATTATACTGTCACACAGCACTCGCATTTCCCCCTCCTGATGTTTCTTCTTCTTCTCTTTCACAGTCGCAGTCAGAAACTGTGTCATCGAGCAACGAGTCACTGAAGCAACCACACCCAACTTTCAAGTATAGAAGATCTTCCTAAAAGCCAGCGGCAAGTGTCAACTCAGCAGCAGGACATATTTGAATGCCGCTACCCACAATCTCCTGAAGTAACAACCTTGTTTGAATTTTGTTATGTCCCTTTTCATTCTCTATACTTAAACTCGCAGCCCTGGATCTTCCTACCTTGTTGAGTTATCGTTTACAGCGACCGTATTTCACTATGGATTGTTACAGACTTGCTGCTCATCTGGATACAAGTGTTGGAGGCGATTGGGACCAGGATGAATTAAAGGCTAAATTGCATCATCCAACCTGGAGAGTAGTTTGACTCTTTGCCTTCGAGCACAACTTGTCATCCTCTGTTTCTCTTGTCCCCAGTGGATCGTTGGCCAGGTTACCCACAGTTGACATGGATGGGAGGACTGACAGTTCGACACAAACCACAGCTCGGATGCTTGTGTTTTGGACGCCTCTCTCTCACGTTTTTTCTTCATCAAGATAAAAATCGTTTGGAGAAGATGGGAAAGAGACACTTGTAAAGTCATGGAGATATCTGTGACCGGATGATGCAAAATAAGTTGATTTGATCCTTCATTTGTCAGACACGGCTTCCTTGTATTTCTTTTTTTATGAAAGGATATTTTCACAGCATCCTTTTGTGCTGTCTCACAGACGAAGGCCTGTGTGGCCTGACAGTCGGGCCTCTTTAAGGGCCCCAAAGGATACATATGAGAAATTTTGGAAACTGAAAACTCTGATCTGATATCCTTGTGGATTAAGACAAACAAACAGGAGTAGGCATCGTGACAGTTTGTCGTGTCGTGGTGGCATGGCAACAGATCACGGCGAGCTGCTGGCTGAAATGGCCACGGTCGGGCGTCTGAGTGCCACAGAACGCCTGAAACACGCCCAGAAGCGCCGCACTCAGCAGCTGAAGACTTGGGTGCAGATGGAGAAGGATTCAGTGCGAGGGTCAAGGGCCAAGGCAGATAAGAAGAAGGCCCGCACCATCAAAGTCACGTTCCCTAATACCGTCACCCTTCTAGATGCAGCTGCACGCAATGATGTGGAGGAAGGTGGGTAGAAACACTCACCCTGACAAGCATGAGTATTTTATGGAAGTCAAGACAGGATAACGAGTGATTTCAGACTATTCCATATTTATCCAACCCAGGGCCCTCTCATCTGGATATCTCATTTTATTGTTTTATTGACTTGCCGATGTCCTTTCTGAGATATGAGCATGTATCACATGGTGACTTTGGGTTCTGTACAACCCACAAATAAAAGGAAGGGATTCATGTATTATTCACTTTAGACACGTCATACTTAAATTCTAAAAGGCCAGGAATTACATTTTCAGTGGTATTATTCAGCCACTGGATTAAGGCTAATTAGAGTGGAAAATATTATAGTTGTTCTCCAAATACAGACCACAAGCTCAATAACTTGTAGTCATCTGTTATAACTACTAGAGCAGACAGATATGTGCCAAGCGTTGCAACATTTATATGTAAAGGACTCTGCCCAGGTGGTCTGTCATAAATTTGTGTGTGTGTGTGGTTGTGCTTCTTCTAGTGAGGGAGCTGCTCAACAGTGGCATCAGCCCAGATCTGGTCAACGAGGATGGACTTACAGCCCTTCATCAGGTACAAGCACACATGCACAGAGAGCACACACACACAAATTCCAGCTTGCCTCAGATACTGCCAAGAATCTGGGGTCGGCCATCGCAGAGCACACAAATCTATGTACTGATCCGATACTTTACATCTTTAAAGTATATTATTTTCTCTCGGATAAAGCTGCAATTTTCTTTTCCCTGACATCTCTTCCTTGCCGCTCTGAAAGAGCAATTGCATTTTACTGCCACTGGCAAGAACTGTTGCTGGAGCAGGGAAGAAGAAGTGGTTTTGGGGGAAAGAAATTCATTAATTTCATGGAAATTGTTTCAGTAGTTTTTGAACTATCCGGTTGGAGGATGTATTTCATGATATAAAAAGTATTCTCAAACTCATCTGTTAATAATCTCACCTCAGACTCGAAGCAGATTTGGTTGTAATAATCAAAATGACTTCCTTCCTCCCTCCTACATCTTCAAATCAAACTCCTCTCTTAAACCACAAACTGAAAATGCACCACTTCAGTCATTTTTCCCTCTTAAGTGGCTTCATGCTCAGGCCCCCACTCCCATGTTTTCATCACCTTATACAAACATAGCCTTGCAATCTCCATTATGATGTTTCCTGCACGTTTTTAAACTTTGTGACTCGCCTTAACACGGCAGGTCACCTTTTGTGCAGCATGTGTGTTTATGTTGTGTGCGGTCACTGCTTTGTGCTCACTAAGTACTGTTTGCCATTATATTGTTAGAACCATAACTTTTTCTTCAGCCACTTTACATTAACTCACTGATTAACTCCCTCCATTTTAGTTGGAGGGCCAGAGGTTGTAAGAGCGACGGTTACAGTCACATTTAGAGGAAAACCATAAGATTCATGCGTTTGGGACCTTGAAACACGCAAACCTAAAAATACACTGCAACCTTTGTTGCTTAGATGGCTACTTTCTCTATGTTTCTCTTTCTAAGTTAACACGTACACATGCACCTACAGACTCATGAAAGCACAGAGAAGTCTTTATTGAAGGAGTTGGCTCTAATCTTCCCTTGGAAAGCCTGGTGTTTACACAGCAAAGGGCTGGACCATGTATGCTAATGTTTTTCACTGTATTAGCTGGCGTAAATAAGGATGCATAGATTTCCATTCTCACTGTGTTTCTTTGCCTACAGTACATGTTCTCCATGTTTGTCTCTTCTTGTTTTGTATTTTGTCTGTGCTGCCTTTTGCGTCCATGTTTAGATACATTTTCATCTGCCCTTTGTTCTCAGTGCTGCATTGACGACTTTGTGGAGATAGTGCAATGCCTGTTGGATGCTGGCGGCTGTGTGAATGCCTGCGACAGTGAGTTGTGGACACCGCTGCACGCTGCTGCCACCTGTGGACACACTGGTCTTGTGCAGCTCCTGATCCAGGCGTGAGTTCGCCCTTGAGTGTAATAACTTTACTCTGTGTTAGTGTCAAAAGTAGCATGACAAAAATTAAACTGATACAACTGTGTTTCGACAAGCATTGTATACTCCTTCCCTTCATGGATGTTGTTTTCTAGAGACCCTTTCCTCCAAAGTGAGCCGACTGCTGGGCTGGTGCTAGAGCTGTTCAACTTTTAAACCTTTTAAACAACACTTTGCTTTTCAATGGGCTAGAGCCACGTCATAATGACACTTTATATGTTACAGACACACAGCGACACACACACTCTCACACACACACCTTGTCAATGGATACACATAAAAACAGAACAGAGAAGTCAGACCCGGTTACAAGTGGTTGTGGTTAGTCTTGTTGGTCACGATAATCCCGCCCCCAGCATCTCAAGTAGGCGGTTCCTACCAGCAATGACTCACTGCCACTCTGGAACCAGTTTTTCTGGCGAAGACCCAGTTCTTAATCTGTCAAAACACAAATAACTGGTTTCAGATTAAGCATTAGCGCCAAACTGGCCCTGGAACTGCCTTGGTGGAAAGGCCCTGCTGAGAGCCTTCTTGACCAGAGTATCTTGTTTACATAAACAATGCAAATGTGGCTGCAGCTTCAATTTCAGAACACTTTGCAAGTGAATGAATCATCATGAGTGGCTTTGTACACAAGGCCTTGTCACTATGTGATTATTAATACTTCTCTTTTTGGATGTTTTAATGCGTGCATGCTTCTAGTGGGGCTGACCTGCTGGCTGTCAATGCAGACGGCAACATGCCCTATGACCTCTGTGAGGACGAGGCCACCCTCGAGCTGCTGGAGATGGTTATGGCTGAACAGGGTCAGTAAGCTGATGGTGGGATTTTGATTGTCAGACGATGCATGTGAACATCTCTGCAGGCTGTGCAGAAAAAGGTGTTATGTGAAACTGTAGGTAGAAATGTCCTACTATTTCCACCAAAAAAAGCAGGATATAAGCAGCAGCTTTCTTAAGAAAGTGTGACACCCCTTTGAATACGCAGATGTAACAGACGATATCTCTGCAATCGACCACTACCAAACATATCCCCCACAAAGGGCACATTTTCCAAGTTTGTGTGGTTCTTTCTCCAGCATAGACAGTTTCCTGCACAGTCTTTTTAAAGTCCTGATACTTATGACAATGTGGTGCTGTTGTGCCAAAAGATTATGTATTTCATTGCGAAACCTAAACCAAAGTATGACTTAACAAGATGCTCCTCATTTCTCATTTTAACACAGGCGACAGACTGATCTCAATATATGATTTTCTTACATTTTAAATCACAATGTTAATCAAAATTCAAACAAATGTTTTAACTCTCTAATTGTTATCTTTCCTGTGTGTGTGCATAGGAATAACTCAGGACCGTATAGATGAATGCAGAGGAGCTAAGGAGGCGGCCATGCTAGCCGACATCCGGGCTCTGCTTCAGAGCAAAGCAGACTTAAACGCTCAGGACAATAATGGAGCTGGACTGGTGAGACACAGGAACACGTGCAGATGAAGAAATTTAAGCTGCCTACACAGAGTGGTGCAAAGCAGATTTACCAGCTCAGGGATTTTAACTTTGTGTGGTTTTAGCATGTATTCACTGTTGTAGAGAACTGTTGAATAATGTGGATAATTATGCAAAACAGGCAACAGAACCGTTGTAATGCTCCGATAATACCAGATGACATTCAGTTACATCCAGCCAAGAAAACAAAACTCTGGATATTCAAAATGTCAAAATAAAGGATGGCAGATACCTTGTATTTTGTTTTGCTTTTTCATTTGGCTACTGTTGGTCAACATCCCATTTCAATATTGTGCATGTCTCCCAGCTTCATATAGCATCTGCTAATGGCTACGCATCAGTGGCAGAGCTGTTGCTGGACAACAGGGCTGAGGTGGAGGTGAAGGACACTGATGGCTGGACACCGCTACATGCTGCCTCCTGCTGGGGACAAGTAAGCGCTGCAGACAAAGCAAAACATGACTACCCCGTTTCTTAACTGACCTATTTATATTATACTCTCTTTATTTATTCCAAAGATCCAGATGGTGGAACTGCTGGTAGCACATGGAGCTGATCTGAATAGCAAGTCTGTCCTGGAGGAGACGCCTCTGGGTAAAACCAAATAGCCTCTTTGGTTCTCATAGCAAAATAATGCGGATGATATACACATTTTTTATGTAACGGTAATCTACTTAATCTCTGTTAAAGAGGAACAAATCGTTCAGAGCCATTTATAACATAACTTTCTATCAGCCTCTTTCCTATAAAACTTCAATGTATGATCTTAACTGCTTCTTTTTTTCCAGATGTGTGCGTGGATGAGGAGGTGAGAGCCAGACTAATGGACCTAAAGAACAAACATGACGCCATCATGAAGAGCCAAGACCGGCAGAAGGGCACACTGCAAAGACGGGCCTCCAGTACCGGCAGCAGAGGGTGAGAGCTGACATTAAAGAGAGCTCCAAAGAACTGCAGGGGCCAAAATGCCATAAGATAAAGTTTGAGACATTTTGTGCTTTAATTTTCCCTTCTCTTTGTTTGTCTCCACAGTAAGGTGGTGCGTCGTGTCAGTGTGAACGAGCGTTCAAGTCTGTACCGACGAGAGCACCACAAAGAGGCCATGGTGTGGCAGGAGCGTGGTCGACAGCCTGATCCTCAGGATGACGATGAGGACAGGCAGACGGACAATGAGCTGCACCAACACGCCAACACGGTGAGGAAGCTCAGTCCTTTATAAGAACATTTTTAGTGTTTTTTTTCATCACATTTTTTAATAGTTTCATCTGATTTAACAACGGGTTTTGTTGAATGTTCTTGTGTTTCAGGCTGCTGGTCCTACAGCGACATCCCGGTTGGAGGAACTGGAAGCTGCAGACAGGAAAATAGTGTCCAGCCTTGGTAATGGAGGGACGTCTGTTTCCCTGGCTGCCTCTGTGCCTGGAGAGCTGTGGAGCGGTGGAGGTCGCATGGAGCGCAGCGCCTCCTACCAGCTCATCCCTGTATCTGCATCTGGAGCGGGGTCCGGGCCTGCAGAGGGCGAGGGCGCAGACAGTATGACTCGAGAGAAGTCACACCAAACTCTGGCCGACCTGAAACGCCAGCGGGCAGCCGCCAAGCTCAATAAATACCCTGCACCTCAGCCACCACTGCCCCCTTCCTTAGAGGAGGAGCCTTCATCTGAAGTGGGCGAGGTTACGACCGCTCTGGCCGATCCCGAGCTCCAAGTGACGCCCAGTCCAGAGCAGCCGGCTTCCCCAAGCTTGGTGTATTTCACCCCAGCCAGCGGAGATCCTCCATTACTGAAACTTCGAGCCCCAGAAGAGGACCAGTCTAACAACAAGGAGCCCTGCTGTGGACTCATGTAGACTCACTCAGACATTAACGCACACTGCCTGCAGAAGAGCTCGGGCTGTCGCACAAAGTGGCAAAAACATTTCAAAACACAACGTTTGTAAATTAATCACTGAAGACTGAAGGTTAAGGCCATGTGCCAGTGAGGGTTCCCTTCATTTCAGATTACTCAAGCACAGAATGTGCTCTCTTTGCTTATATTTTTAAATCAGTATGATTCATCTACACTTTATGCTCAAGTTCCCTGATGCTCCCTCTTGATTAGAGGCGCCACTTAGACTGTTTATAGAGATGGAGCCAGAGTCTGCGCAGTAGCATTCATGGTGTGAAGCATCAGTATCGAGGTCTCGCCAATACATGTGCTCGCTATTTTAACTGTCAATCAAGACGTTTGACCAATCTATAACATCAAATATCAAATTAATACCAAACTTACTAAATAATGAGCACTTGAACATACATCAGTGTGATAATAACTACCTGAAATCCCAGAAAACATTTGGAGAAAACTTTTTTTTGACATTTACTAGTTTGATCCATACCCCATCCAATTAAATGGAGGAGGGGGGTTTATTAGTGATACTGCAGCCAGCCACTGTCGATCGAGAGGAGCTGTCATGTCGTCCTTGGAGGACAAAGGTTTCTTGTTACAGTCACAAGCAAAGATCTGCTTTGTGGTCTTTACTCAATAAGCCTTAGAATCCCACGGAATATGAATTATTCACATAAATCAGAATGGAATTGAAGTGATTTATCTTATACTAAGAATGAATGGTTCACTTCTGAGGATCAGATCAAATCTTTTCAAAGACCCAACTTCTGACCAATCAGATCACTGGAAAAGTAGTTGTTTTTCCTTCAAGATCCTGACAAAAAAGTTCCAAGTTAATTAAGTGACAAATAATAAAAAGCAATAGATCTTTTTAAAGATCTGTTAAATCATTTTTCTGTTCCTTGCAAACAGCTTCTGACAGAAAGTTAATCATAAAATAAAATAAACAATTATACATAACTATTACAGCTTTATTTTCTGATTCCCAGTTTGATTGTTTTACTCTTTAGAATCACACGAGGAGACTATTAGAAAAACTATCCACACATATTTAATATTCAGTTAGATTGACCTCATCAGAGATAAAATACTTTTGTTCTGTCCGTTCTGCTTTATATATAAGAAACAGTCTGACATAACTGTTATTCATAAAAGCCTGTTAATCAGCAGAGCAAAGCAAAACTACTCTCAGTGAGAAACTGAAGAATAATTCCTCTACTTATTTACAATACATCCTTTGCCTTATTTTGATAAACTGATAATAATTATTTCCAGTGGCTCTTTTCTATTCTTGTTGTGTTATAATTTTGTTTACATTTCACCTTGTTGAATGTCACTTATATACGTTGCTATAACCAGATATACCTGCAGGTGGCAGTGGTTCTTCTCTTAATTGTTAGTGATATATCTGTGGTTCTGATGTTGTCGATTGTTATTAACTGTTCCATCTTTATCTCATGCACACATGCATAGAAAAAACCCAGATTTAACTGAGGTGGTTGATGACCAGCATCATGTTAGATGTCTGATGTTCGGCTCAGTGAAGCAAGGCAACTGCGAGATATCCTGGGTTTGTTGAACGCGCTTTGTGGTACAGGCCTCGGATGTTCTTATCTGTAAAACTCTTAAAACATCATAACATTGATACGACACATGAATCCACACAGTCCAGGTCGAGATGACCCACCAAGGAAATGTCCCATCATTCCCTGCCAAAAACGTAGAGTCACAAAGCTTCACATAATCATAAACAGAACGTGTACAACAATTACACACATGGTTGTGGGATTGTTTTGTCACTATGGTTTCATTAACTATTCTGAAGCTACATTTACTCAACTGTTCTCTTGCTTGATTATTTTCTGGGACTGAAAATGTTCTGAATACTTTCGTCATCTTTCCAATGCACAAAAAAGCCCAAATTTCAATATGTGTTCTTGTGCAATTTGTAAATGATATGCTCTCTCTTTATATTTCTATTTTTCTAGCCTCTGAATGGAATCACTTTATTTATTCTATCTGATACTGAATGTTGCTCACAGTGTACAGTTAATGTACCATTTTATAAAAGATGAATATATAAAGATTTAAACTGAGGGCAAGATATTTTTTTGCTAACAGACGTATTGAAGAGATGGAAAATATGATAATTTTCTCAAAAGTTGATTACTTAGATTTGATAACACTGTAGGTTTGCAGTTCTTGCACAAAGTCGCACACGTAAATTTGGTGAGTGGTGGAATTTAACGACCTGTCAGACAATCTGATGAACTGTCAGTGCAATTTCTGTATTGCATTTCAATTTTGTTAGTGATTTATAAAAACAAAACATAAAATTGTTCATGTTTTCAAATGCGATTCTTGTATTTTTTTTTCTAAACCCAGGCAGTATCATTTAATGCATCTGAACATTATATGTAGTTTTTGTTTGAAGGGAGGAATCATGAGGAACAGGTTTGCAAAAGATACATTTTTATAGTAGACTGCATATTTTATACATAGTCCGGGTGATCTGATGGATTCACTGTATTTAAGACATAAGGGGTCAATCTCGGGACTCCGCCCCATCAGATCACTGTAAAAGCAGTTGTTATTCCTACAAGATCCTGACGGGGACAGAAGAGTTCCAAGTTAATAAAGTGACAAATAATTTCCCCAGCTTTCTGGAAACACTGGAAAATAGATCAGTGTGAAAAGAACTACTTAAATTTGGTCTGATTCCCATCCAGGGTTCATGACCAATACCTCAGCTAGCTACCAGGGGACAACTAAAATGATTTGGCTTCACTTTTGGGGAAACTTTAAACACAGTCCATGGTTGAATACCAGGACAGGATAAGGTAACAACATCATGATGTGAGAAGACTTTTGCCTGAGTGGTTGAGAAATGTCTCCTCCATGTGGTAAAAAGAGCTGTTGCACATGTTAACCCTCCAGACCTTTTCCTGTTGTGTCACGCACTCACTCACACTCACTCAGCACATCTCGAGTGTCACAGTCCGACTTAATCTGTCTGCCAGGGCACCACATGATCCACATATAAAACAGTTGAGTAAGTTACAAATGTCTTACACTTGTGAAACTGCCTGAACACGTCTCTCAGGTTTTTATAACCCAAATGCAGGTTTTAAAACATTTTAGTTTTCCGCATACACACCCACAAAAAACACATGCTCCGGCTTGCACGGACAGATCTTACCACTACACAGGACAATTTGAATGTGGCCTTTGAAACAGTTGTTCTGGGACCAGAGTCTAGACAGGCATGTATGAGGGGGCAGCCACAAATCTTGAGGGGGCATTGTGCTTTATTATATTATTATTATTATAAATTGGGATTTAGTTTGAGGGGGCACAACATTTATTTGAGGGGGCCAGGCCCCCTCTTGCCCCTGCCTAGACCCGGCCCTGTCTGGGACTATGTTAAAAATGGAAACTGCTTATGTTCAGACATGTTTGTGAGTGTGAGACTATTTACCAACCAACTAAGACAGGTCCTGTCAACCTCACTGTCTCATATCTTTCTCCTAAGACTGGAGGGCGGTTTGTGTGTTTGTCTGTTAACTTTCCCCCATAAGGTTCAGGAGATTAGAATTTGCACATATTCATGTTTTTCTTATCTTTTCTTATGTTGAATGTTTTCTTTGCCATTTTACTTTTTTACTCTCAGAACCTCTATTTTGAAATCAAATCTTTTACTTTGAAATTTGAAACTGTCATGTACAACTGGAGATGCAGCAGAAGAAAAAGAGCATATTCTATACGCTCTTGATTGTATACGCCGTACTGTATAGCTTCTAATGGCTAATGCAAGAATGTATATTAAGAGCATTGAGTTTGGCATATGCATCACTTTATATGGTCTAAATGTCATACTCCACATCGTAAGCGAGCAAAATTTAAATATATTGACCTTACATATTTAATGGCAGTAGATTTAGGAACTAGGGGCCTGTTTTACTGTAATGTTTAATATGTGACGTTGATCTATACTTTAAAATTAGTCACAGGCTAAATTTACCAGGCTGTGTTCTTTGACGTTGCCATAACATGCCCAGCGTGACACACTGAAGTCACTGGGGCATCACATGCTTGTAAGTTTGGGATATCAAATGTCTTCGCAACTGTCAAGAGGGAGGGGTTCTCTCTGTTTCTCACTCTGTCCTCCTCACACAGTTAATTGCCCAAAGAAAATTCAAACAAATCAGCAGCTTAGTCTTCTCGTATTTCCATATTCATACTCGATAACTGGCTTTTCTGGACTAACATCATTCCATTGGTGTGATGTATACTGATACGGAGTCGTGTTTCTTGTAATACCTGGTTTAATCAGAGGAGCGCGGATGAAGCTGCATTCACAAACATTGACGATTAAAATTGCTTGCATGGAGTCTGAACTTTAAGGACTGATTCAGGTATGAATGTACAATGAAATCAATAGGCCACATTACAGAAGTAAGTTTCTATTATTAAATGGTGTAACTGTGAATAACGTATTTTATTTAATGAATGAATTGTAAGCCATACTTTAAATGTCTGAGAGGGATTTATTAGAAACAATATCTCAGAAAATGTTCTCATTATTTCTTCTCTGTACAAGGGAGGGTGATGAACTTGGCCTCAGATGCAGTGTTATGCAGGGACAGAAGTAACAAACTGCTTATCTCTATCTGCACCACAAACTGTCTCATGCTTTTTTTTTTTCAGTCTGTTTCCCATAAAACAGAATTTGAAAGGGAAACTTGGCTTATGAGTTTGAGCTACAGGTTTTGTCAATGTATAACTTTATTTTGGATTTCTCATGTTCATAGAAGGGAGCACGTGAACAGTGCAACCTGCCCGAGCTGTGCAGAGGTCTGTTATAAGATCCTTATCTCACAGTGGTAATCACAGAACAAAGTATCTCATTGATGTACTTTCATTTTTGTCCATCTTGACCACAACATTTAAATGTTGCTCCTTTAAAATGTATCAGTAGTAAAAACTCAGCACAGTCATATAAAGTATATGATAGGATACTTCTTGCCAAAATGATAAATGATTACAATTTGTAACAATTTGCTTTTTTCATTGCAAGCATGTGGACATGTCACAGTTAAGACGTTTTTAAAGACATGACCTCTGGAGGATGTCCACAGAATTGGTTTTTGATCCTTTTTAATATCTGATGGGTGAAGTTAGATGTGTGAGTTTGTTTTTGTTTGCTCTGAGTATTCATCACGAACTGACATATAGTTGTGCCCGATGATCTGAGCCAGTATAACACAATAGACTGTATTGTTGAACTCAGTGACAGCAGGTCCCACCCACTTTTCCAGCCTGTCGAGCACTAACTTCTGGACGAATTAAAAACCACTGATAAGAACATTTCTTGGCTTGTGAGGCTTTGGAATCATACATTACACTTTAGTATTTTTAGCTGTCTATTTTTATGATATGACATTTACTCAACATTTTCATCCAAGGTGACTTACAACCAGGTGATAATATTAATGCTTCAGTACAATAACAGACTAAGCACTTAGTTCTAAGTCTGGTCAATAAGACAAAGTGCAGGAAAGCCATCACAGTAATTTTTAGTTAGGCACCATATACTTGATATCAGAAGAGATAAGAGCTTCTGTGATAGCATTTGGATAGAAAAATTAGTGACTTGATTTTGATTTAGGCCCTTTTATGCTGACCATGTGCAGCCAGGATTTCCACAGGGACCATGGGTCCTCTTGGAGGAAGAACAGTTACAGTTGTATGTTGTCTGCATAGCAGTGGTAAGAGAGGCCATTGGATAGACTCAAAGAAGAAGTGTTCCATAACGAAGGAGCTCCAGAATTGAGTCTGCGGGGAGGGGATGGGATAAGAACGTTTGTCATTGTCATGACACAATGAAAGAATGCCCAGTGAGATTGATTTCAAACCAAGAGAGCACTTTGCCCTAGATGCCCATATCAGAATGATTAGTGATTCATGCAATCAAAAGCTACTGAAAAGTTCAGCAGGATAGAAACCGAGGCCTGAGCGGCAGCTCTGCAGCTGCCTGCAGGGCTTCGGTCACAGAGAAGAGAGCTGTATCCGTGTAGTGGCTGCTCTTCAAGCCCAACTGATTTGGATCAAGGATGAGTCCAAGCCTGAACAGCTTTATGTGTCAATATTTCCTCAGACATTATTTATATTTTTCAGGCAAAACGCATGCAACGCTTCAAAATGCATGTGCTTTTTTTTTTAATTTATAATTTTTTTGTTAGTTTTTAATTTAATTATTTTGCTTTTTATTTTATTTACCTCCTGCACAGAAGTGGACTGCGCAGGATTAATTTAATTTACTTTAATTTAATTATTATTTTTTTATTTTTTTATTTTATTTATTTTTGTTTTTATTTTTCAAGTGTTTTCTCAGTTTTTTCGGTTTTGCCTTTTTGCAATCTTTTCTGGTTTCCTGTATTTTGCACGTTTGTTTTGTTTTGTACGAACCTTAGCCTTAATTTAAGGACTCTTTTGTTTTGCAACTGAACTTTGTTTTGCTTCCGTAACTTGTATTATCAATTAGAATTATTTAAGTGGCTGTACTTTTTTATCCCTCTGGACACACTCGGGGCTGTTTGACCCAGGGGGATGGGTCAAACTCTCAACCCTGAAATTGTATGTCAAGTAGGACATTTTACAGTCCACTTTTCTATTCATAATGAAGAAATATCTAATAACTTTAACACCAGCTCTGGGGGCAATTAAGTACATCACAATTAATATAGTCAGCTATATTTGGCTGTGCGCAACGGAATAAGAGTCTTTAATAGGTGCCTCACAATGATATAAAGCCGCAAATTTTGCACACATGCACACCTGAAATATGTTGACTATGATTTCATGTGTTTTCTTAATTTGCAGTGCTTTGAACTCTCTCAAAAATTGCCTTTGAAGCTTCAAAGCAAAACGGTTTCTTTCCCTTGGATTAAAGTCGTGTGTTTTCCTACAGCACCCGAAGGCGTCTCTTGGCACGCTGCAGGGGCCAGAGGCGAAGTTGAAGTAGAAGCTATGAGTAGAAGAGGAAAGAAAAAAAGAGAAAAGATCCAACCAACCAGGAGCAGGAGCGAGCGAGGCGTGGCGTGGAGTGGGAATATGAACAGAGGGAGTCCGCTGCCACGGAGCTGCAGGAGGGAGCGTCAACACACCAGCGGAGCCGATTCCTGCTTCCACCACCGGCACCAGCTCACAAATCCTCCCGCAACCACCGCTGTCAATTCTCATTCAGATCCACCTCGGGAGACGGAGATGTCCCAGCAGGCAGCGAACGGGGGTTCGCCCCGGGGCCGGGTGCTCACCCTGGAGAACATGAACCCCAACGTGAAGCGGGTGGAGTACGCGGTCCGGGGCGCCATCGTCCAGAGAGCGGTGCAATTAGAGAAGGAGCTGAAAGAGGTAAACAAAGGAGTTTAATAAGGCATTTAATATTTCATATCATTATTATTTTTCTTTAAAACACTCAAACATATATATACATATTATAGGACATCATGTAGATAATAGAAATATGTAGAAAAAGTGTTTCAGTGGATTTGACCCTGAGCAGCACTATGTAAAGCTCCTCAGTATTTGTACTTTAAGTATCACAACTGTGCTGGAGAGAAACTAAAGAAATGTACTGAATTACTCTACTTAAGTTAAGTACAACTTTTCAGTACTTGTACCTCGCTGAAGTAGTTCCCAACTGCAGCTTAACAACAGGATGAAGTATTAGACTTTGAACCCCACCTATATTTAAAGTATTTGCAGTGCATCTAGAGTACATAATGTCCAGTACAGTCTTATAGAGTACATGATAGGGTAACACTTATTTCCAAGCATGACTTGATTTAAATAAAAAACTAACAATAGGCCTTTTTTCATTGAGGGCATGTAAACCTGTCACAGTGAAAAAAGCAAAGATGTGATTGCTAACATTTAAATTGGCTGAGTTCCACTTATCTGGTGTGGTTTCAGGGTCCTGGTATTGGGCACCTGTCTTAAAGCTGGAAATAGATATCAAAATGTAAGAGATGAAAGAAGTATTAAGAGCAGTTGTTGTCGTTTTTTTGCTGACTGTCTGAGGGAGTAATAGGCTGAACGTGGACAGAGGGTCAGCTTTTAAAAGTCCTTGCATACCAGAGTCCATCGTGTTCCTCAGCCTCTCCCCCGTGCATAACAACTCATGTTACATTCTGCTGTGGTCATATTGATCCGCTGTTCCCTCCCGAGGAAGGACACGCAGCTTGAAGTGGAATACCCCTTTTAAAAAGCTATGATGCAACTCTCTGCAGTTATGTTCTCTTTACAGGACTGGTAACAGAGCCGGAGGAGGAAGGGGCCTCTCTGAGCAAACTCCTCTCTATAGCCCCGAGGTGGCTCTGTACGTTGAGGATGGTTATTGCATAAGAGGAGAGGATGCATTCTCTGCCCTGTTTTGTCTTTGTCACTTTGCCCACCTCCCTCCTCATCCAGACACTTCCTTGGAAGAGCTTGGTGCAGCTGTGAGGTCCCTGCAGTGTTCTACAGTGCCTCTCTCTCTCTCTCTCTCTTCAGGCGAAAAACGCCAGAGTTCTTGGTAGTCCACAAGTTTTTCCCCCGCTCGAGACAGGGAATGCCAAAAACAAAATTTTATGATTGACTTGATCTTTGCTGCAGTTCCATAAACGTTTATTAGTCATGAATTTTAAAGGTTTGTATGAGATAGGTCAAATCCAAAGTCCAGAAAAGTAAGAGCGAAACATTAGATGGAAAAATATTTGTTTCGGCAAACCTGCTTCGTGCATGATATGCTGATAGTGTGTGAGCTACTTTTAAAAAAAGAAAGTTTCTTCTTTCTTTTTTACTTTCACCTGTTAAACATCAGCTGATTCAAATGTGTCCAGATAAAGGAAACTCCAGGAGGTCATGAGGGTTCATTCAGCCACAGCTCAGTCTACTCATCTGGAGGTTACTTCCTGTCACATCTGCGACTAGAACACTTTTGGCTGTTGGCTCAGCAGATTTTATGCAAATGTGTGTGTGTGTGTGTGTGTGCCGGTGCAGTGATGACACTTATAAATCCTCACCCAGACATTTGACAGTGATCTAATTCAGTCCTGGATCTCATTTAGTCTGCAAGTGTCTGCGACAATAGAGCCAGAGATCATAAAGAGAATCAACCTGAATTCTCTCTCCTCCCAGTTCCATCTCAATTGGCATCATGTCAGTGCTATTGATTCAAAACACATGAGCGGAGCAGCAGTGGCTCCTTTTCCATTTGCGTCAGTCAGAGATTGAATAATCACACTTCCAGTGATCGTATCCTGCCTGAACGTTCTCACAGGGATGATGGTTTTAAGGTTGCGTCACAAGACTGATAGAAATGTGAATTCCTAACGGTTGCCAAGGCTAGGCTCCTTTCATCCCGCTGACCCTCTGGGTGGCTTTGCACGGTTCACTGGTCCAGCCTGCGTGATCGGTGCCTGGTGGTGCTGACCCAGCGGGAGAACTCGGTGCTAAACTGGGGGGGAAGCGACCGGCTTCTCTCTCCCCCCCACCCCACCTCCCCCAAAGAACAGCAGCGTCTTTGTTGCTGGGGAGCAGGCAGGGACAGGGACTAAAGAGGATACGTGCGGGATCCAGTTACTGAGATTTCCAACACACTCACGTTTTACTTATCACTCTACCCAGAGGATCTTGCAGGTCTCACTCCCACTGTCATGCAAGGACACAGAAATGAAAATGTTGACTGAGACAAAAGGAAAGTTCGGCCTGTGCCCCCGGAGGCCCGTTTCCTGGTAACTTTGTGTCGTAAAACATGCTGAATCATGACAAAGATCATGTTTTAAAGATATCCAAAAGTGAGTATAACTGTCCTGTTTTCTGAGTACTTAGTTTATGTAAAGGTTATTGAGAAACAGGTTATTTACATACAGGCCAATTGTGCTTTGTTTATTTTTTTGCCGTGCCAATCTCTGCAGGGGAGAAATGAAAGACTTGTGATAACGGCTTGGCTATTTACATATGTATTATCATGATTTAATCAACTTAAAGTCATGATTGGAAATGTGACACAAGTTCGGGTGACTGCAGTTGGGTTTTAGTGAGAGCAGTTCTGTCTGTAGCTTTAAAGTGATGACAGGACATTCCTGCGCTTAAACTCAAACAGCCACGTGGAACTCTGTTTGAATGTTTGATGAGAGAGAAGAGAAAAAAATAAATCGAGCTTCATTTCCAAACACATGGGTGAGGCCCTAGCACTGATCTGCTGATTTGCATGTTTTTTGATTTGTGCAGCTTTCACAAGACTTGGAAAGGGATTATAAAACGTGTACACCTGCGAAGGAAAGGTCAGGGTTGGGCATGTGTCGCTGAATCAGGCACAACACTTCATCAGCTGACTGGTGAAAAGGGAAGAGGGTGTCGATTTTGTTGTTGACCCGACGGTAAGGACATGATGTTGCTTCCTGCGTTAAGGATTTGCTCAAGTGTTCTATCCGATCTAATGTATTTATAGGGTTTCAGCAGGGTCTTAAATAGTCTTTTAAAAGTCTAAAATGTAATCATCTGAATTTTAGGCCCCTTAAAAAGTCTTAAATATGTTAAGATGTAACGTACGTGAGCAGAACAGTCCAACAGGCACCAAACCAGAGCCTGCAGCATCCAATTTGGGACATGCTGATTCAATAGAGAGGAAGAGTGAGTGGATTGAAGCAGAAAAATGGTTTAGATGAGGAATAAAATGAAAAAATCCAAGCTCATCGTGCGATTTCTTACTAAGCCAGTGATTCTTGAGCATTACATCTCCAAACAGTGAGGGGTTTGTGTTCCTGTGAGCAGCAGCAGCAGCAGTGTCGTCCAGCTCCTGCTGCACGGGGCCAAAACCGACTCCAGCCGGGGTCTGTGTGAAACAAAAGGCCGCTAATGAGAGAAGATGCTTGTGTGGGTGTTTCAGGGGCCCGGGGGGGGACGTGTTTGTTGGTAGCAATATAAAAGGGTGGGAGATGTGACTCATTTCATTCGCTCACCACAGAGGGAGGGCGTGGGACAATATGTGTTCCTCGTGGTGATGACCTCTGAGAGCACGAAAACCAATATCACTAAATCGGCCTTTAATCCACTGTGGTGTCATTAACCTGCCGCCGTACATGTTGACTCATGTTGACTCATGTCTCACGTCTCACGTCTCACGTAACTGTTCTACGACTTACAACAGACATTGTCTTTCTCCATGTCGAATTTCCAGCCTTTTCCACAGCCTCTGTGTTTGCACCTCTTTTTCAGGGAGTCAAGAAACCGTTCACAGAAGTCATCAAGGCAAACATAGGCGACGCCCACGCCATGGGTCAGAAACCAATCACATTCTTCCGACAGGTTAGTGCCCCTCAGCAAAGTTTGCCTCAGGTCAAAGTGCTTATGTATAATACGTACGGAGCACTCATTATAGGTGTATGCTGTAAAACTGGATTTGCAACTTGTGTGTGTGTAGCTGGGTTTGGTCTCACCTCCCCCACAAACCTCACAGGATAAGCAGTTTAGATATTGGATGGATATATTTATATATACATTTACTTGTGTGTGTGTGTGTATCATATAAAACTGATTTAAGGATTAGATATTTGGTGATGGAATTTTTTCTTTTTGGTCTCCACCTCAGGTCTTGGCGTTGTGTTCTTACCCCGCACTTCTGGAAGACGACAAGTTTCCGTCAGACGCCAAGCAGAGAGCGCGGCGTATTCTCGGGGCCTGCGGCGGCCAGAGTATAGGTCAGTCACCTCCCCCCTCATTCCACCAGCCGCATTGGCCAAACCTCTCCTTACAGCAACGCACGTCACCGGCGTCTCCCTCCATTTGTTAATTCATTACTCATTCATTCAGACCCTCCGAGCCTGTTCACTGTTTAAACAGAACATGGACTGATCAATGTCGAGTTGTTCTGTTTGAATCGGAGTTCACTGTCCTGTGTTCTAGGGGCGTACAGTGCCAGCCAGGGGATTGAGTGCATCCGGCAGGATGTGGCACGCTACATAGAGAGGAGAGACGGTGGAATCCCCTCCAACCCGGACAACATCTACCTCTCCACCGGGGCCAGTGATGCCATCGTGGTACGAGTTACACTCCTCATCGTCTCACTGACGTACTTTGGTCTCAAAACGTTTTTTTCACGAGTCAATGTGTTGCGTTAATCCAGCGTAGATGACGTATTTTGGTAAAAGGCAAATGGGTCATTCCACCCGCAGACCTTTGTCCCTGTCAGACCAGCATTCTCTGGTTTTACGCAATCTAATCTAATCAGGCTACTACTGAATGACCTACAGACCTAAGATACACCCGGCTACTGCACTGCCAGATACCTGCTGTGTGGGGTTGTTGGTGTCACATATCCTGTAGATTTGTTAGTTTCACTCCACACACGTCGGATTGGTTACGCACATGAACATCCTGCCAATCTATATTCTTCACAATAAAGGTTTCTGCTCTCTTTCTTTTCCTCTGATTCTAGACCATGCTGAAGTTGCTGGTGTGTGGTGAGGGCCGCGACCGTACGGGGGTGATGATCTCCATCCCTCAGTACCCTCTGTACTCGGCCGCCCTCGCCGACCTGGCTGCCGTGCAGATCAATTACTACCTGGATGAGGAGAAGTGTTGGGGTTTGGACGTTGCAGAGCTCAGGAGGTCGCTGACCGAAGCCAGAAAGCACTGCAACCCCCGGGTCCTGTGCATCATCAACCCTGGAAACCCCACCGGTATGTGTGGCGCTCACCACGTGCAATGAAACAGTAGCTGGAGTTTTTAAATCAGATATAGAAAACTGGGCCTCAAGTCAAATGGCAGCAAGTGTCATTTCCAGTTTCAGACACATCCAGCTTGTGAATGAGGTATGGCTGGACTCATTGTTGGCTAATTGATATGAGCTGGCAGCAGGAAGATTGATTAAAAAAAAACCTGATCTGACGTCAGTGCTGAGCTGTGTCACTTTCATTATGAGGGCACATTATGAAGATAGAAATCTGCACAGTGGACTTGTTATACACAGCAAAGTGCAGCAGGTAGGATGAGATAAATTCTTGAATATCAAATCACGTGATCATGTTTTGTGATTTGTTTTTTTTTGTCTCTTCATCCTCCTCACACTTGGGTCATTGTGCGGTTTGACAGGTCAGGTCCAGAGCAGGCAGTGCATCGAAGACGTGATCCGATTCGCTAAAGAGGAGCATCTCTTCCTCATGGCTGATGAAGTAATTCTCACAAGTCATTTCCTCTTTTTTTTGTCCCACTCCTTGTTTCTTCTTGTCTTTAAATAACGAGTTAACCATAAATCACATGGGTTTCTCTAGACTAGAGCGTGCTGCGTTCAGGCTCCACCTGATGATCCTGAACCCCAGTGTTTCATCTGTTGAATGTATATGAAGAACGAAAAATGCAAACCATCGCATACACAATTGATTTGGTTACTTATTTATATATTTCTATATTTATTTATTCATGTATTTTGGTGTTCATATATTAATTCGGTATAAGTAAATGTAGAAATACATGAATATCCTTTACATCATACATTTTGTCTTTCATTTATTTATACATATTTCCCTTCATACATATACATAAATTGTTATGTGCATTTGAGTTGTGTTTTTTTATTTTTTTTATCAACATTTGTAGATATTCTGCACGTACAGTATATTCTGATGAATTCTTTTTGGATCGAATGGCCTTCTACATTTGTTTTTCTGATTTCAGGTCTACCAGGATAATGTGTATGCAGAGGGCTGTAAATTTCACTCCTTCAAGAAGGTGCTGTTTGAGATGGGACCAGAATACTCGAGCACAGTGGAGATGGCCTCTTTCCACTCCACCTCCAAATGCTACATGGGAGAGTAAGTAACGAGAGGCGCACACACACACACACACACACATACACACACTAGGCGACTGTGGCTCAGGGGGAAGTGCAGGTCGTCTCCTGATCGGATGGTCAATGGTTTTTTATCTCTGGCTCCTCCAGTCTGTATACTAAAGTGTCTTGCGGCAAAACACTGAACTCCTACTTGCCCTGACAGTGTGTGAATGGATGTATGAATGATAAGCTGTTTGCTGACAGATAAATGATGACTATATTCAACAGTCGCGTTGGACTTTATCATCAAGAGCTCTCGAATCTCTTTGTCTTTCTAAGTCGACATCTTTGTAGGTGTCTTCTCCCTTTATGGCACCTCTTTTTCATCCTGAGATATTGGTATTCTTCTTGGTTTTTCCATTTTTGTGTTTTGTTATAAGTGTCACCAACGCGCCTGCTCACTCGCTGTGAAGTTCCAGAAAATGTCTGACTCTGACGTTTGCGTTCTCACATTCAGCCCCCTCCTTAAAACTTCAGGAAAATGTCCAGAGCTCGGTGCAGGTCTGACAGCAGGTTTCGATGGATGACTGGCTGAACGTGACTCACTAGTTGCAGACTCCATGAGAGTAAACTTAGTGTCTGACTCTCTCCCTGTCCTCTGGTGTTTGTCAGATGTGGATTCCGTGGAGGTTACATGGAGGTGATCAACATGGACCCTGAGGTGAAGGCCCAACTCATAAAACTGGTGTCGGTGCGTCTGTGCCCCCCCATCCCCGGACAGGCTCTGCTAGACCTGGTGGTCAACCCCCCGCAGCCCGACGAGCCGTCCTACACCCTGTTTATGAAGGTGTGGAAATAAACTCGGATTAAAGGGATAGTTTACCAAAAAATGAAAATGCACTCATTATCTGCTGACCACTATGGCGATGGAGGGGTGGGTGAAGCGTTTGACTCCACAAAACACTTTTTGAGTGATAGGGGTAAACAGCGTTTCAGCCAAATCCAATACAATGGAAGTAAATGGCAGAGAAAAACATTAAATGCCTCCATACTGCTCCTGTAGTGTCATCCAAGTGTCCCACATTCAAAATGAACTCGAAATGGCATCATTTACACCTTGTGTTTAGCCTAAATGTCCAATGTTGTCCTCCTCCTGGTCACTGCTCCAGTAACTTGCTGATCTCATCTCGCGAGAACTTGCGATAGCTTCAGTGGTGAGTAGATAATGAGGGAATTCTCATTTTTGGGGCGAACTATCCCTTTAAACACATGCCCTGGACACACCCTTAGTTCATGCAAACACAGGCTGTCCTTACACTATGTAAATATTTGTAAATACCAGGATGTAACAAAGCCTGTATTGAATGTGTTAAAGTCCCCATGTGGCTCTGAGTCAGTTGTGAATAATCAGCTGGTATGACCTGTGCTTCATTATCTCTGATACATGGGATTAAAAGACGCTTCGTCACATCTCACAGTGGAGCAGGAGAAAACTTTGAGCTCTGTCAAGAGGAACAGAAAAGCTTTATACATTATACATTATACATGATTGTGTCCATTAGGCCCATGGTCAGGCAAGAGCATTATGCAGTTTAAAGGAATCCATTAGGCCTGCAGTCATTTGTGTGTTTATTGATACTATAACTGTGTAGTTACGAGATTTATTGCTCTGTGTATAGTACACAACTGCATTTTTCAGCATGAGAAAATCATTAATGGATGTTAAGCATTTTCTAAAAATTAATTTTCTGTATCTAGAGATCAAAATGACCTTACGTGATATAATGGTGTGACGTGAGGTATTGGTTCGGGCTCTATACGTCTCCCCCTATAGAAATCAACACATACAGGACCTTCTCTCATGACTGACCTGCTGGAGGATTTGATTACAGCCTGTAGGAACCAGAGCCTCGCAAAAATATTTATCAGCACGTCGGTCAAATGTTCAAACCCAGTGCAGCAATAACAGTAAACCTTGCCCAGAGTCATCTTACATTGGTATTTGCTGCTCCACCTTCACAGGGTGTGACGTTACACTGCAACAAAGACATGCAGAGCCCGCTGCACAGCTCAGAGTTCTACTGTCCTCTCCTGGGTCTCAATCTAAAGACTCGTTTCACATCCAAACCCTAAATAACAAGGTCCTAACATTTTATAGACTCCTCTTAAAGGGACTCTTACCTTTGTTGCATTTTTACACTTTTTTTGGATAAGGTTAAATTGGTATTAATAAGGTAATGACACTCTAAAATGCAAGACAGACCCACCAGGAGTAAAAACAAACAATTATTTCACTCTCATAATATTTAGTGAAAACTTCAACCAATAAAATTCTTCGGACCGAAGGACCTTATTGGCCGACAGACCTGTCTGTTTGCTGCATGGACATGCAGGTTTTCCGTCTGCTTCTTGTGGCGCATTCGGGCCCGTCATCATATGTGAATGTAAATGTATATAACTTACCGGTGCTTCTGAATCCAAATCCATTGCTTTGGTAAACAAAAACTCACGTGCGTGCGCGGAGGCAGTAGGTCGTAAGTCTGCTTGTAAATAAAGTTTCTTCAAAAAAACACCGCGGATGGGAACGAGGGGGTGGGGCATTGGAGGAAGGCGGGATGATTTGAATGTGCTGTAATTCTCAAATGCAACAAAGGTAAGAGTCCCTTTAAAGCAGTGAAAGAAAACCAGTGTGTTTTAATAAGCTTCAATTCTCCCACAGTTTGATTCATTTGGTAACAATACAACAACACGATCCCACATCACTGTCTGGGAGGATCCAGAACCCTCAGGCGCTAACCGTTCACCTGACGGTTTGACCTTTTCTTTCTCCCGTAGGAGCGGACGGCGGTGCTGGCGGCGTTGGCAGAGAAGGCCAGGCTCACAGAGCAGATCTTCAACACAGTGCCGGGCTTCACGTGTAATCCGGTCCAGGGGGCCATGTACACCTTCCCCCGCCTCAATCTATCTCAGAAGGCCATCGACAAGGCCAAGGTCGGCCCCGCATACACAATGTGTCAGACTGATTTATTCATCTGTGTAGACAATTCTAAATAGATGTGTGTTTGTGTGTCTGTAGGAAGAAGGCCAGATCCCGGACATGTTCTACTGTATGAGGCTTCTGGAGGAGGAGGGGATCTGTCTGGTGCCCGGTAGCGGATTTGGGCAGAGAGACGGAACCTATCACTTCAGGTGAGTAAAGAGACTTGGGCAGTCCAAACCCATAGACTGTTTATAAAGATGGACGACACGACTGCTCCCCTAAAGTGAAGCCAAAATCATCGTGATCACCCCCTGGTGGCTGGCTGCAGTACAAAAGTCATAGTACATGTCAAATGTTTCCTCTGAAAGTTGTTTTTTGTAATTTTTGGTTGTTCTTACCACACTTGTGTATGTCCAGGTGCTAATTTTCTTATTAATTGGTCATTTAATGCTATAAAATGAGGTAAAAACACCATGAAACAGCTGATTGGTGGAGCACGTGTAGGCGGTACTTCGAAACTGTATCTAATGTCAGATGGCGGCACTATTTGCGCTTCATCTCTCGACAGTGGAAGTGGAGACACGTCGTCCATCTTTAGAAACACTAGGTTTAAACCTTATAAGAATGTTTTGTTGTATCCTCATAAAAATTTCAGTTGCACCTTTAACCCGATTCCCCTCTTTTTATTACATCCTCCTCTGAAGGATGACCATACTGCCGCCCACCGACAAGTTGAAATTTGTGCTGGAGAAGATCCGCGAATTCCACCTGCGGTTCACGAAGGAGTTCTCATAACGATCCTCCAACCCGTTGCTGCATCTCCAGAACAAACAAACATCAGTCCCAGTATCTTCAAGTGCCTTTGAGCCTATTTCACATCAGTGAAGAACCTTGAACATTTCTTTCAGAGAGCGTGTGAAAATGTGCTCTTATGTACATAAAGCATATAAAGATTTTAAGTGCACAATGAACTTACCCGGCCAATTTTGTCAAGTTCCCAAGTTGTTTTTAGATGGATAATATATATCAGACATCACCTGTGACAAGTGCATCTCTCTCCTGCCAAGACTTTTTGTTTGTGTAAAGGCTCATTTATTCTCAACGTTAAACATACTCTGCATTGATTTTGTCTGAATTTGTGCACGTCCTCTGGGACGACACCAGGCAGAAATTTGAACTGAGAATTTATCAGACACATGTGGGAGTATATTGAATCGCCTCACTGACTACAGCAGTTAAAAACGATGCTGATGCCTCCTTCTCATGAGGTTCATTAATCACCATCTTCTCCACCTTCACCATGTTTGTTTGTCAGAAACCCAACTGTGTGCTGCCCTCTAGTGGATATATTGCTTAACAACTGTGCCAACATGAGGGACTCATGGAACTAGAGTCGATGATGCAGCGATTGTAAAGATGCGTCGGTTTTCGAGCATAGAGGCAGAATAAATGAGCCTTTAGGTGATTACTTGATTGACCTTGCTGTCTGTGAATTAGAGTGAGTGAGAATGAGTCCTGCCAGTGAAATCCTTAATCGTCTCAGAATGTAGTTGTTTCTTTTACTAATTGTTCTAAAATGACATTAAAACACATGAAATTTAAAAGACACATTTTCATGCTGGCTCCTACATTTGAAATATCTGACAAAGCTTATGTCTTGTATGTTTTCATTCACAGTAACAAAAAGAGTCTCACTTTGTTTTGGCACGCGGAGCCGCCATCATTTTCAGTTTTATTTAAAAAGACTTAAATCTTCAACAGTGCTTACATGCTTTTAGAAACAGAAGCTGAATCTCTTGGAATGAACAGAAACTAAAATGAAAATTGAACGTGATTATCATCACAGCAACTCAGTAACACCGTTAAACCTCTCAGAGGCCCCTCCCCTCCGGGTCCTCCCCTCAGGGTCCTCCAAGTCTCTGCCCGAGCACAGTAAGAGTTCTTAAGCTACTGGTCAGGAGCAGGCGTCTCAAAGCTCATCTCTCTGCTGTGATAGCTTTGTGGCGTGCTTTTCCACAAACTTACTCAGTGCCTCCACTGTTCTGTCTCCCCCTTCCAGTTTGACGGGGCTCTGCTTGTTGTTACTTGGGGCAAAGTATATCGTGGGGAAGCCCTCCGTTTTGTAGCTCTCGTTTGGCACGTCGTTGGCGGAGGCGTCCATCTTGGCGATCACCAGGTCCTTCTCCCCTTTGTACTTTTTGCCCAGAGCCAAATAATCAGGCTCCAGTTTCTTGCAGTGGCCGCACCAGGGGGCGTAGAACTCAATCAGGACGTCTTTCTTAGTATCCATGACGATCTCGTCAAAGGTTTTTCCTACCACGACCTTCACAGGTCCTTTGTTGTTCTTTGGCACTGGCTGGGACTTGATGATGGGTTTGAGCTTTCCTGTGCAAAAAGAGAAGGAATTAGCAAGTGTTAAAAATCCAAGACATACATTTGGAAGCAGAAAGATTAATTTTTTTCTGTTACCATTTTATCAAAATGTCAAAACATGGTTTTATAAAAATGTGCCTCAAAATCCAAATACAGCATTCCACGATCCAATCTTTCAAATTTTATATCATAAGTGCGGAGAAAAAAAGAAACCACTCGACACTTACCTTTCTTAAATGCAATAACAAAGTCGTGCAGCACCTCAGAGTCGAACTCCTCGGGCTCCATGGCAAACTTCTTGCCTCCGTCGGCCAGAATTCCCACGTTTACTTCCTCTCCGCTATCACTCAGGCCGAGGCTCTTCAGCTCTTCTGCGTAGTCTTCCTCATCAGCTATGGCAAACGTGTACTCTGGGAAGGCTTTGGCCACGTCAAGCACCTTGGACCTCCAGAACTGAGTGGCTGAAAATAAAGAGATTCATTAAAAATTTGCTAAATTGTCCACAGGTGTTAAAATATGCTGGATTAGCATTTAAATCATTTGACAGAGACCAAACCAAGAAACGATTCAACAAACCCACCTTTCCTGTAGTCGAAGCTGAAGTCGATTCCGTAGTACACAACCACCAGGGGTCGTTTGGTGTAACGTTTAGCATCGTTGCTTGGTTTCCTGTGGCCCACCAGAGGAATCACATGCTTTTTGAAGAACTCCTGCACCTCTGACACGGATGTGGATTCCTATGAAATGAAAAAGGTTGGAGTTAATACGTTTCAGAACAAGAAATACGGATAAAGCAGTATTTAAAGTGTTGACAGTTTATTTTACATCAACATTAAAAACTGAAAAGACCGAATGAAGGGTTTTATACTGAGATAGAGATTCGTACCTCGACTGCGAGCGTGTGTGACGCTGGCTCATACTTGGAGCGGAACTTTTCAGGCTGAGTGATGACGACCTGACCCGGTGACGCTTTGAGCAGTTTGGCCACTTCGGAGCTGAAGGTGTGACGGAAGGTGAAGTCTTCCCTGAGAGCGTTACCTGCCAGACAGACAAGCAACAGTGAGAATAACATCCACAGATCAAAGAAAGAGTATAAAAAATAAAAGGAACTGAAAGCGATTGATTCCACATCACAAATTTGATTTCTCATGTTTGCCATGTCAGTGATGTTTTGTAAAATGGTCCATATCGCTAATACCTGTAAAACTACAGCTCAGGTCCTCTCAAAGTGTTGACATCTTGGTGGCCCCAAATTACAGAACATACAGTAACCATGAACAAATGCTGGATTACTTACAGGCCTCGATGTAGATCTCATAAGCTGCGTCCTCGTCGCTGGAGAACACGCCAACGATGACGCCGTCGTCGCCATCCTTGATGAGCTCCTGCACCTGCTTTCCTGCCTGGACCTGTTTGGAGGGAGGTCCCGCCTGCTCACCCATGTATTCAACAATGCCTGATGGGAAAGTGAAAGAGGAGGAGCTCATGGAGGAACAGAAGTGAAACATGCACACAGATCGACATGCAGGCAAACTCGATGCCTTGCCCATTAATTATCTAGACTGGGTGACCCACCGTTGTCCAGTTTGTCACATGACCATCTCATAATGACCAACATATTTTTTCAAGCTTCTCATAACAAAAATATCTCTATCTCGATATTTTTCATTGTAGAGCTGGCAATAAGCAGCACAATAAAATTCCGCTGCTTTTGTTGTCAGTTGGATCATCCCACAAAAAGAAATCCAGCAGAGAAAGCACCTACCATAATTCTCTCTGGGTCCGTTGTAGTCAAACACCTTGCCCTTCCTGAAGATCTTGAGGCTGGGATACCCCGTAACTCCAAAGCGTGTGGCGACCTCGCTCTCGACGGTGGCGTCCACCTTAGCCAGAGGAATGGGAGGAGAGCGCTGGCTCAGCTCCTTGGCCGCCTTCTCGTACTCTGGAGCCAAACGCTTACAGTGTCCACACCTGGAGGTCATTGATAACAAGTAAATAATGAATTTTAAGTGCTGCTATTACAAATGGTCAACCAAAACTTCTGAGGGAATCTGAAGGGTCAGTCTGACTGACCATGGGGCGTAGAACTCCACCAGGATGATGTCTGCGTTGTTCACCGTCTCATCAAAGTTGTCATTGGTCAGCACTAGTGTGGCCTCAGGTGGAGGCTTCCAGCCTGGCTGAGCTACCTCTGTCACCCGATCCACAATCGCTGCAGCAAACAGAGTCAACATATTAGTGCTATTGATTTTTCCAAAGAGGCAGAGTTTGTGTCTAAAGGTTGTAAGGACGCTTCACAACAGGAAATTAACTGTTCCTACCTTTCTGCGTCCTGTCTCCTTCGTAGTCCACCGCCTCTCCATTTTTCAGGATCTTGATAGTGGGATAGCCCGACACCTCGAACCGGGTGGCCAACCCGCTGGCTATCGTAGCGTCCACTTTGGCTACGTGTATCGGAGGGTCGTTCTCCTTGAGAGTCTGAGCGATTTTTTCATACTCTGGGGCAAACGATTTGCAATGGCCGCACCTAAATGGATGAAGGGCGAACACAGAAATACGGAGGATGTGAGAAGAAGCAGTAGAATTTACATAGGGAATGGTTTCAGTTTCTTCTGCTCCTCTGCTATGCACCATTTATTTTTGACTTCTTAACATCTTACCTTCTTTGACAGCAACCAAAAATAATTACATTGAATTAAGTTTAACATGAATGAAGCAAACATATTTAGATGAGAAACTTCAAAACGTACCATGGAGCATAGAACTCAACTAAAACAGTGTCTTTCCCTTCTATGAACGTGTCGTAGTTGTTGTCGTTGAGAATCAGCACCCCGTTCTCTTCTTTCACCACCGTGTCATCTTCATCCTCATCTTCCTCATCATCATCACTGTCCTCTTCATCAGCCTCCTCCTTCTCCTCTGTAGCATCTTACAGACAATACGAGAGATACAGGTTTATTTCAGGAGTAGTAAATCTTCATCATGCTGCTTGTTTAAACACTGCAAGGCAATTTACTGATTCTTTTTCTCCCCAACATATAGAACGTAAAACTTCAAATTCTTCAATACAGATGCACAAAAATCCAAAATGTTAAATGTTAAGAAAACTCTTATTCTTGGATATTCAAGCAGAAACATGAATAGTAACAGCTTGAATCAGCAGCTACGAGCCAGAAATGCTGCTTTTTCAGTCACAGAGCTCCACACACAAACTTTATCACCAAATATATAAGTCAATATGGAGCACAATTAAAGTTGGATGAATTAACAGCTGGTTTGCCAAGCACCATTAACCTCAAAGAACTGGTTTCATATCTGAAAGCACCCCCCGCCCCCCAGGCTCTGCAGGTACACAAATCACTTTTGTTCCACATTTCTCTGAGATTTTTGATTCGAGAGTTAGAGGGAAAAAAGACACTTTTGCATTTGTGACAGTTGTGTAGTTGTTGACTTGTGTTTGATCTCAATGCATGAACTGACTGACTGATATCCAGATGTGCACATTGTGTCCAGGACATCACAGTCCTTGTTACAGGTGTGTGAATGTGTGTTGCCCCATGTTTTCTGCAGCAAGTGAAGCAAAAAAAAAAGCAGGAGTTTCTAATCTGTGATTCACAACATAGGATGTGTGCTCCCGCAGTGAAGATCCTGAGAAGATATGTTGTGTGAGAAGGAAAACGTGGTTACAAGTTGGAAAACTCTGACTACAAACTAAACTACAAATCCCATAGTCCCAGGTGCTCAGTTGTTTCTGCACCAGCTCCATAGACACGTCTGTTATATCACAGAAGGTGAATTCATAAGCTGATTCACAGGGGTCAGGTCAGGTTGGTTTATGTGTGTGTGAGTGTGTGAGTGTGTGTGTGGCAGCTCTGTTGACATTAGCCCATCCTGTGCGCTAACTAGCATGCTAACAGAGCTAGCGGAGCGTGTGCAGGAACTGGTTAGAATATCAGCCGCACACATCTTCACTGGAATAACTCACATGTACAGACGTGGTCGTGTGAGCTCAGTTTTACCTTCTTCACATCGGCTGACGGTCACAAAGAGAGAGACTCCGAGGAGCAGCAGCAGCAGCAGAGCGACCTTCCTCATGGTCCTCAGAGGATGATGAAGAGGAGGATGAACAAAGCAGGAGCTAATTAAACTTAGCCTGTTAGCCTGTTAGCTCGTTGGTGAATGTCATCAAAGTGTTAGACCCACAGTCCGGATCAATACTCTCTCTCTCTCTCTCTCTCTCTGTGTGTGTGTGACATACAAACTAATCACGTCTGAAGTCACACACACCACCTCCCCTGTCTGCAACTTGTCTGACTTGCCACGCTGTGATTGGCTCGCCCCGCCGGCTCTCCTCCAATCACAAGTCGCCACTCAACTCCTCGGTCGCATACGTTGGAGGATGTTATTGGATAGTTTTCACCTTTTTTTCCGGGAGGATGTATCTGATCATTATTTGAACTTTATCATTACTTTACATAGTTATTTATTTATTTATCTGAGTATGAGGTTTAAATGGTTGTGCTCCAACCTTACTTTTATTTTTTAAGTCACCTTATTACAGCGATTTATATGAAATGGTGTTTATGTACTTCTTGACATTAACTATTTTTTACTTGCTTTTATCATTTGTTTTGTCTTGTAAGCTTGAAAACTAAAAAATTTCGTTTATTGATCACAAAGGCTTGTATTTGATTCATATAAAATAATGATGAATTGTTCATTAATCAGTCACAAAGTCATTAATTGCTCATAAAGGATCAGGATTTATTTCAGTTACAATGCAGACTTTTAAGACTTTTAATAATTTGAATTACTTCGCAGTGTCTGAGCCTGAAAACCTGCTACACCTTCCTGTTTTTCTGCCTCTGAACTTCCAGGCTCCTCGTGCACCAGAACCTCCACCACCACCTCTGTGTGGGTCGCCCGAGTTTTACTCTGTGCTTGCTTCTCCAGATCATCTTCTGTCCATATCCTGATGAGTGATGTCGAATCTGGGAGGGACAGGCAGTTTTGTCCCCTTGAAAAAGTCTGTAGCTTTCTCTCATTTAGATTTTCTTCAAGACTTTCTCCAGTTTTCTGCAGATTATCAAATGGTAAAACAATGTCTGAGGAGTGATCATTTCTCCATTGGCCTCCTCGCTGCAGCATCTCAAGCTTGGACCTGGTAATGCAGTGACAGAAAAACATTACTCCATTTGTAATTTATGATTTTTAAATATTGTGTTAAGAACAAATGTAAATACCTGATTGTTTCTTGTGCCACAAGTCTTCTCACAAAGTCCTGTAAAAGAAACACAAAGATGTACAGTATGTGTGGGTGTAGGCGCAGCATGTGACTGTGGTGCGTGTTTGATATATGAGGCTGACTCACCTGTGTGTTGGAGGGTTCCTGTAGGGGACTCTGCTCCACCGCGTCCTGATGGTGTTTCGGAGGAAGCGTGTGGTGCAGGCAGTTGGAGAGAGCGTTGAGTCGGAACAGCAGCTCGTCCACCAGGCTCTCAAACTCTTCAAGGTAGTAAGTCTGACAAACAAAAGAGTTCAGAGAGTCAATCACTTACCCTCACCACACTTTTTCAAAACTGACATTAAATGAACTATATATAAAGATGGACGACATGCCAGTCTCCAAAAGTGAAACCAATATGCCTTGATTGGCGCCTGTTTGCTGGCTCCAGTAAAAGTCCTAACTCCTGGCTCCTCCATGTTAGTGGATGGGACATGGATCAAACTAAAAACTCAGAGATCAGGTTGGATATGGAGGTGGGAGGATGTGGTGATGTGTGGTCTGTCTTTATACCCAGCCAATGAGTGAACCTCATGAAATTGTGATTTAAAGGCCTAAGCTGCTTCTTCCTCACTCTGCTCTCCACGTGGTCATCAATCCATTTGAGTTCACGCTGCCCAGTGACCTCAGAAATCCTCCGTCTCAGGTAGCGGGCTAATTCTGCAGCAGTGAAGACGTCCCGCCTGCTCTGAGATCTTTTGGCAACTCTGACCAAGGCGGACACCAAACCAAGAACCTGCAACAAAAACTCATAACAGTGATCTCGACTCTGACAGATAGTTTCTTCCACTGAGTCCGTGCAGCCAGTCTTCTTTCTATTCATTCATGATTCTGCGTGTATAAATGTTCTACATATTTACCACTGCTGTCCACATCACAGTGGAGGACAGATAGATAGCTCCACTGTACAGGAAGTCTCGTCCAGAGAGAAGGCGATGGAGGCTCCTGGTGGGTCTGAGGGCCCAGAAGTGACAGAGCAGAGTCTGAAGGGAGCGAGGAATGGAGCTGAAAGCCCAGTGGCTTTGTGCAAACAGAAGATTCCCAGCACAGGACAGCGCCACCAACAGGATCAGACCTGAAACCTAGGACAATATGAGGGTGAGTATGTGTAAGGACTTTAGCATAAGGATCTAATCAAATCCACAATTTAGGAGAAGGGTGAATATTTTTTAAATATAAGCATGCAGGGACATTGAGGGTCTGACTGTCTATATCTATATATCGTTCGGCCAATATAAGTCTTTCACTGATATATAAGTATCTTTTTTAATGATTGCTGATTTGTGCAGATATGTTTTTTATGGAATAAATGCAGATAATATATACATTTATGTTCACATTATATTGAAAAAATATAGTCTTGATTATATTTTTATAAATTGGTTGTATTTGTGTTATCATTTTATTGGTTAAACTGTAAATATGTGTATAATGGCCAATATATTAGAATTTGATATATTTTACTCCCCAATATTGGTATCTGCATTGGCCCCCAAACATCCATATTGGTCAGGCTCTACTGTTTACATTTCCTTATCTTTAAGTCGTTACTGTTTTTGTATTCGATTATATTCATTTAGCTTGTTTACTTATTAATATTTTTATACTTTAATACATTGTGCTGTTTCTCTTTGTGTTTACCGTTGGCCAGAGGAGGCTGGAGAGTGAACGAGTGAGCAGTGCAGCAGAGGAAGCCAAGGTCCTGCTCACACTCAGCACAGTCAGACACTTCAGGGTGAGAAGGAAAAGTGTAACGCCACGCAGAGCACGAACGTCCTGCCGAGACAGAGACACATTTGTCCTCACTGGAAAGCATCGCTCTCCTCTTTAATTACTCACATTGTGATCTCTCACTCACACAACCGGACCTGACAGTTGGATTCTCCTTGTGCATTTATTAAGGGCGTGTTTAGCAAAAACAACAAACCTTAGACAAATTGAACAATGTGTCTCAAAAAACTACTCAGAATGATTGTAAATAAAATGGCCCTTGCAGTTTTCATGGGTGTTATAATAAATTAAAACAGGACAAGGAATGAAATGCTTTTGAACGTTCTTATCTCTCTCTTTCCCTGCTTTCTGTTTTTAGTCTCTTTCTCACTTGTTCCCAAGAAGCCAGGAAGCTGACATCCACATGTCCTCTGTGTCTCTGCAGCAGCTCCACAGCCTCCAGGATGATGACGGAGTGATAGATGTAATAAACATAATACACGAGGGTCACTATCAGGAGAGTGAGCTGAAAAAGAGAGAGGGAGGTATATTTCTTTATTTCACACTCATATTAAAACCTCTGCTCTGTGCTTTGACCTTCAGGTACTTTTATTTCTGTGTGGTTTACTTAAGAGGTGTGTTGGTTTAACAGCTACAGGTTAGTTTGCCCTTGCAGCTCGGTCACAGTGAACTTGTTTGCACGGTGCAGGGCCGAGTGAGTGTGTGCATGTGTTCCAGCTATTTAAGTCTGATTATTATCTGGGAATTATTATCTTTCTTTTTGCCTGTAAAATGTAATTTAAATAACACTTAGAATACAACAATGACAGTTATGGTTCTAATGGGAATGTTGGTTATGAATTATTGCATCTGGTATGAAAGAGTCTTTTTAAATGTTCTTGGTTGCCGTGAAAGCTCTATGGAGCATTGAAGGCATTTTTATAAATTCTTTAAATAGAGGATGAACATGATCAGCCACAATTTGTCAGGCTTTTTGTTCCGTATAAATATCCCAGTTATATAAAAAATTACTGATGCTTTTACAGTCATCAAATTATTTTTCTTCATATAGAAGAAGGCCAGACCATGTGCACATATTTAGAGTTATTTCATCAAGTGGACAGTATCTAGAATGTGACATGGTTCAAATTTCCTGATTGGATATAAGTGCTGTATGGGTTATATACTTCTAGCCAGTTGCAGGGTCTCCTCCAGTATCCCATCAGCCCTTGCTGCCTCACGGCGCACACTTGAAGACAGAGTTGCAGTAGAGACAGAAGAAGGAAGATGAGCTGGAGAGGAGGAAGAGGAAACATGAAAACATATTTAGGCTTGTGACAGAAATCGGTCCAAAATATGACGAGATGTGTCATATTTTAGAATCCTTCTTTCTTTACGATTTACAATTTCTAATATAATAATATATAATAAAAAGGAATGGAGTGTTTTACCTGGCACACCATAACAACATAGTCCCACACAGCAGGAGTGTGGTACACCCTGACAGACTGCACTTTAGCAGAGGGCACCAGGACACTGGTGCAGCTCTGCTCAGTGAGCAGGGTCACACTGGTGAACAAGTTGGGTGCAGGGCTGTACAAGGTGAACTGGACCTTCAGGGCCACCGTCCGTCTGCCCAACCAGCCGCCTGATTGCAGGAGATTCAGTTTGGATGTGGCCTCCGACCTGATGATGATGATGACACTGAATATCACTGGGATGAAATATACCTGCTCCTATGAGAAAATTATTTCAGAGACCTCCTCCACCATGTGGGTGTTTGTGTAACTCTCACTTCGTGTGACCTAAGCCAATTGTAGTACTCGACCCCGAGTAGCAGCCCAGGCGACCGCATGTCTCCTGGGCCGTTGCCGTGGGAACCATGACAATGGAGTGAGGGTAAGTGGATGCTCCGCTCCTTGAGAAGAATGAGCGAAGAAGTCCTGGTATAAAAGTCGCACTGGGAACCTGAATAGTCAAACACAGAACACACAATCTGAATAAAACTGCGGAAATCATCACTGTTTGATAACTTCAATAAAGTTACAGTAAAGTAATGTATTCTACGTTTGAAAAAAACTGGTCAGGTTAAAAACACATTCATCATCATTCACAGCCTAAAACTACTGCTGCTCTTTTGCAAACTGGATTTTGATGTTAAAACTAAAGTTCAGTATGTGGATTTTAAAGGAAATCTACACTCTACATTGAAAACGCATGGAGTTCACCAGTGGACTCATCTGTATATTTGTGAAAGAGTGCCCCCTACCGGAGAGGGTAGTGAAAGATAGTTAGTGAATAGAATTTAGTTTATTATTTGCTTGAAATCAGTGAAATAATAGTCAAGTCGAGACTGATGTGGATGCTTTTTCTTAAACTACTGTTATAAAACATATAATAAAACATACTTTATATATTGTGGAACGAATATTATCACTTTCACTGTGTACATTTTCGAATCATTATGTCATCACTATATTTTTCATGAGGTCACACATCCCTCTTTTTATCACGTACCTTCTCCTGGAACAAGCTCGATGCCTCTGACTTCCACAGGATTGGCTCTCCCATCAGGATGTGTGACTGCTGAATGACACCAAACCATTAGGTTGGGATTTATATTGATCAAGTATAGAATAAGATCTTTTACCGTTTTTAATGGGTAGCATTAGATTTGCACACATGGTCAAGCTAATTAACAATTCCTGACAGATTGAGAGCAGAACTGTTTCACCAGCTCACACGACACACGATCGTCTAAAGATATTTGAGCAATTTTTTTACCTCAGATCTTGTTGATGCATTCTTGTACAGCAGATTGAGGAGACTGGTCTCTGTCCACTTCCACCAGTCCTCATGTGTTTTTATGGACATAAAGTCATTATCATCATTCCTGTTGTAAGAGAAAACACGATTTTGGAGTGCCTGAAATATATTATCTTATTATTGTGTGTGTGAGTGTGTACGTTTGTGTGTGTTACCGTATAAACTGTTTCCTGACAGCTTTATTGAGGTGATGATGGTGACTGAATGAGCTGCCATATGTTACACACAGCATCAGGGCGATCATGGAGACACAGATGCACAAATCCCTGGATGACAAAGGAAAAAATGAATAATTCTTCGTATAAACAGGTGGCCACACCCACACACACACCCACACACACACACACACCCACACACACACACACACACACACACACACACACACACACACACACACACACACACACACACACACACACACACACACCTGAGAGTGTCATGGATGAGAGTCTCTCTTCTTCTCCTCCCACGACTTCTCCTCAGCTCTGCTTGAGCCGGCGGCCGCACAAGACGCAGGTAGCGAGCTCGCTGACGAGCAGCAAGCAGCTGTCCATAAATCAGAAATACTTGACCAGATGTTTCATTGGAAAAGAACAAAACAGATGTAAATAAGTAAACAGATTGGGGTTTTTACCTTGTCGAGGTATGAGCTTGTGTCCTGAGGGAAAGCAGGAGGTCTGAACTGCTCCTCTGGTCGATTAGCACCACCGTGGCTGCACAGTTGAATCTCAAACTCTTTAATTTCGGAGAAAGTATGGAAGTCGGTTCTGTTTCTGTACCGAAAGGAGACGATCACTGCTACGGTGAGTATCTGGAAAAGAAAAAGAAGTATATCTTCATTACAAAGACCATTCATTTTAAAGTAGGGTTATGGATTATTTATTCAAAATGCATGTAGCCAGAACAGGTAGTTATTCATTTATTGATTTACCGCGGCCGGCTGGATGAAGAAGATGCAAGAAACCAGGGAGAAAAATAGGGAGTGGATCCAAAGCAGAACCTTGCTGCTGCTGAATCTAACACATCACACACAGACCCAGTTAATCAATAATCCATCTCTTATATATTTCAGCAATAATCCCTTTAAAGGCATCACACAGCTACTACCTCATTCCCAGCACCGCAGAGAGCACCAGGCAGGAGAGGGACAGCAGCAGACAGAGGGTCCAGGCCAATGATTGACACCACCGGGACCCTCGTCCAACTTTTCTTCTGTTCAGTTTGTTCATTACATGGAAACGGTTTCCTTGAGGATCTTCTTTCTTCTTCTTGTCTTGATCTTCCTCTCTCATACATACAGACAAAACATCTTTCTGGGTTCCACAAAACTTGCTACTTTCACTTGAAAGATGAATTTCTTTTCCCAGAGTAGCTCGATCATCATTATCCCCTTTTGAAATCAGCGACAAATTCCAAATCGCTAGTCCCACGCTGCTCTCAACTGCCGGACCATCCTCCTTTCTTACCATCACATCTGGTTGGTTTTCAGGTTCTTTATTTTCAAGCATCGCATTGGACACTGGGAGCAAGTTTGTTCCCTGCAGCACAGAAAAAGAAAGGTGAGGATCGGGGATGAAAAATGCCCATAGACATAGAAAGAAAGAAAAATGGATGCTCATTGACCTGGTATTTCTTCCTCCAGGTTTCTTGCATCCACCGCTGCAGACGGCTCCAGGAGGGATGGAACCCACTGTGATTTGGTGGGAGAGCATCTGTTAGGAGACGAAACAATAATGAGATATGGGCGATAAAAAAAGGAAAAATATCTCATTAAACTTGGAATAATGTATAAAGTTGGGTGTAAATAACTCTTATTGATAATGCCTTTTTATTGACGTTATGGGTATTTTATTTTGAAGCCCGTTTGGCAAAAGGGGAACTTTATAATGAACAAAGAAAATAATTAATATCAAGATTAATAGACAAAAAGACAAATATTACAATATAACATTTGTTAGAAAATACATCAAGTAATACACATCATCTTCTAATGAACTACTTAAGAGAGACAGGACTGTAGAAAATAATTCAATTCTAGTTTGGTTTTGTCTGCTGCCAATCATATACTCCACCCCTCCAGTCCAGAAGGTGGCTATAGTGTGCCTATAAGATGATACGCCAACCGCCAATTAACGCAGACAGAGAAGCACAATACGCAGAAACAGGAAGTTGATTAGGCAGCAGGTGATTGTCTGTGTACCCGCGGAAAGACTTGTTGTAAAGTTTTATGGATTATTGAGCACCGAGCTGTAGAGGGAACCAGGTAATGTGTGTTATATCACCATGCTGTTATAATTTACCTGTAAACAGGTGTTTGAATGTATCACTATTGTTACAGCCATGCTAATGCTAGCAAACAAAGTGAATGTAATAAGCATTAATAAATAAACAAATAATAAACTAAACAATGCGTTTCTAGCTTTTCATATGTTTTATGTGTGGTTGAATGGTTTTTATGCCCATGTTTATGTTTTTTAAAGCTAATTGACTGTTGACCTGCAGCTCTAATGGTGTTTTGGAAGAAAAGTTGTGAAAGAAAGGAAATTCATGTTCATATAACATTGACAAAGAGGATGAATTCTGTGCAGAAGTCCAAACCTCACCTTTAAGGTCAGCATTCTCAGTCTTTCTGCCTTTTGCATGTTGGACTCCTGACCTTGTCAGCTTGACCTCATGCAGTCGAAACAGAAAAGATATCATTGTTGCTCCTGGCAACACTGCCACCAAACTCAGCAGTCCTGTTGTCACAGAGACGGCGGATACATCGAGAATACCCAACTCCATCAGTAGCTGTGGACAAGGGATTAGAAATGACTGCTGTAGGGGAGACGCTCATATAACAAATTCAGAACTTTGACTTTGAATGAGAAAATTACCTGTTCGTCTATTTGAGTTATGATGAGTGCGTTGACACATGCATACCCCAACAGCAGCAGCAGACACACACTGAGTCTTTGAGTGTGGGTGAAAAAGCTAGGGCAGGGGCAGCAGTACACTGAAATCCAGATGTGGAAGTCGGCCAAGAAGTCGGATAATTTAAAGCACAACATCTGCAAGCAGACAAATGGAGACCCAGGGTCACGTGTGAGTAGAGAATAAAAGTGTGAGTGTTCAGATGTGCATGAGCGTTCTACCTTAGCAAAGCCTATTCCGTGGGTGCAAACACACAGCGTTCTCTCCACCTGGCCATCACCTTTGTTCACGGCCAACCAGCACTGACCCACAAAGAGCCACACGCGTCCTTTCACGTGCTCACTGGTCACCTGGGTTAAAAGTAGAAAAACAGGCCATCCTGATGGTCCAAAAACAGAACACATCCGTAAACACAGAGCATGTGTTCCTTACCTCAGATACCTCCACATGTTTGAGGTACCAGTCCGGGGAAGGTCCAGAGCCGTCATGCCAGATGTGAAGCCTCCGCACGGAGCCCAGGCTGTCTGCTGCACTGTGGTGTCACAGACAAAGATCACACTATGTAGCATTAAGTAGTCAAATGTGTATCATTGATTTTATATGTACACCCTAAAAAAATGCTGTATTTTGTATCTTTTCAAAAAATGTACCTAAGTATAAATGTGTCCTTAGAGTTTCTCCTGAACAGAGTGCATCCTGGGACTTGTAATTCTCTTGTGTATGAGCTCCCATCTTCACCGTAAAGCTTCATGTACACCTGATTAACATAGAGACACAAGTAAGTACTGGACTTTTCCCACCCTCCAACATTTATGTGCAGTAAAATACAATATGAGTATCGCTGCTGTTGAAGATGAATTAAGAAGAAATGACAGCGTCACCTTGGCGCTCATACTGGCTGCAGAGCAGACACCAGTGTGGATGGTTACAGCATAAAGATGTGGGTCCAATGGAGAGTTGTCAGAAAGATAATGGACTCTTCCATTCTTCTCTGAGACGCCGTCAGCTCTCTTACACGCCACCAGCCCGGGGATGTACAGGCACACACACAGCACCATGACGACCAGCACAGTCAGATCTCGGGACACACTGAAGAGATGGAGAGGAAGAGAGGATGCACAGGAGGACGACAAGTTTTGAAAAACCCAACATTTGTTTTCTTTCTGTTTATTTAAATATGTCACTCAAACCGGAGGAGGATGAGGTCACCTTAGGAACGGGTCCAGATCAGCTGTGTCATGTCTGGTCTGGATCTGGTGCTGCACCACGGTCAGAGGCCTCAACTGGTGACAACTGAGAGAAAAAACAGCGAAAAATATGTTGCTTATCAATAGTGTCAGTGTTTGTTTATCTCTGTGAAGGTCTCATGTCCATGTCTTACCTGCAGTTGACAGCAGCTGTTGTGTCTTCTTGCTGTGTCCTGCAGCCCAGATGTGTCCAGGCCCCCTGGTGGCCATCCCAGGTCAAACATTGACTGCTGACCACAGTGAGACTGTAGCTGATCTCTTCACTCAGCTGCTTGTGTCTTCGCTCTTTCCCAAAATGAGCATTCAGCAGAGCCAGGTGACCGACCCCTGCAGCTGGAGGTGGGAGATTTGAGTGTTACACAAATACTCCAACTCTCGGATGTGTTTATTATTTATCTCATCCCTGTCTTTTAACTCATGACAGAAAATATTTTGATTTCATAATTAACATTTATTTCTAGATATTAATATTGTATTATCATCTCCTCAAGTCTTGTTTAACTTCCTAATTGTATACAAACAATGTTAAAAGAGGATTCATTGAATGTGTTTGAATGGATGATTAATTTCATATAGACCTAATGGAATGGTCACTTAAGAGATGTAAACAACAGAAAGTAGAAGAAAGCTTTTACCGTTGAGGTAGGACGAGGGCAGAGTGATACGTATGTTGTTGCTCTCCCACTGATGAGTCCTGTGCAGGTGGTGCATGCTGGGAGTCGGCCTCTCGAACATCCTGTCACATCAGAGCATCTTGGTTTGTCTCGTATTCTTACCTTTCACTCAAAAACTACGCTATTATGTTGCTCTTACTACTAGCGTATACCAGTAAAACAATAATCTACCTGAAGAGCAGCATGATGGGAAACACTCTGTCTGGCGGTGGCGTGAACGCCACGCTCAGCTGGATGACCTTCTGCAGATGTTCCCTGGTGATGTTGAAGCTGTGGTAGTTGACCTGGCTGCGGAGGAGGACGTACTCACGCCCGGAGCTCTTCTGCAGTAAAGATGTGATCATGTGTTGGTGAGGTTAGGCTCAACAATCACTTCATACATTATTTTCTTTAATAACTAATATTTTATCACGTTACTGGTCACCAATTTTCATCTGTTCAACTGGTCCAAACTATTTCACTCACGTTTCTTGGTGGATGCTGTAGCTCGATGCTGATTGGCTGATTGAGGGAACGGACAGGGATCTTTCTCCTCCCGCTGCACTTGTACAGACTCAAGTCAACCACTGGTCCAGTGAGCTGTAAATCACCAGAGGGAAGGAGAGACTCACTTAAAATTTACTGTAAGTCCCACACTCAAAAAACTAAAGGTCCCCAATGTGTCTTTTATATAAGTAAAAAAACATATTTTGGTTGAAATAACCAGTCAACATCATGGCTGAGTATTCCCACCCTAACACTGCAGTAAACAAATGCCAAACAGTCAGAGTTTGTGATGTCAGACACCAATCAGAAACCAATCCTGTCAACTTGTAGATTTTGTTAATCGCACTGATTGTAAGTCATTGGACAAAAGCGTTAGCTAAATGAAATGTAATGTAAGAAAGAAGCTGTAATAAATGGCTGCAGAGGAACTTTAATGGCCTTTCACCTGTGTGGGACTGTGAGCGTAAGTATAAGGGTTGAGGCTGAGCGTGGTCAACACGCTGATCATGCATGGTTCCTGCTGCGTGCTCTCTGCTGCTCCACTGCCATGCACAAACAAAAGCTGGATCAGAGAAGGAGGCAGGTAGAAGGTGGTTGAGCCGCTGCTGATGACCGGGGAGGTTTGGTTTTGGTTGGCAGCGTATAAGGAGATGAGGCCTGTGCTGACTCGGTGCTGCTGGACCTTGTGCAAGAAAATGTACTTCTGCAAATTAAAGAGAAAGGACAAGAGTTGGGCGAGGTAGAAACAAGAGAATGAACAAAACTGGTTTATTTTCACTCACCAGCATCAGGTCTGAGGCAGTCTGCAGAATATCATCAACAAGCCGTGTCCTTTGCTTTGCTGAAATTGATCCTCCCTGTCTGATTGGGTCACTGGATGATGCTGGTATGCAGCTCCTGGGAGACGCAATGGTATTTACTGGGTCTGACTCCAGTACCTGTGTGATATTGCCCTTGTTGGGTGTTTCGGGTGTGTTGCCATGATCTGTGACAGCAGCCTGCAGGACGTACGACAGCAGGACGAGCAGAGTGTCAAGGGTCTCGTGGTCCAGATGATATCGGACTGGAGCGCTGGACTCCAAAAACAGGTCTGAGATGGTCTGAATGTGAAGTGTCACGTGTCTGACACTTGCTAAAGAAACCTAAACAGAACAAAACAAGTCAACAAATGCATTGTCTTTCTTTATTTTAGTGACTGTTTGTCCTGATAAAAGATGGCCATCCTCCACCAACCTGATTTGAAACTTGTAAAAGGTCTTTTAAAGTGCAGATGCTGTCAAACATTGACTCCTGTGGATTGAATCACATGTTGTTAATATGTGTGGTTTAAAGACACAAACAGAGAAGGAGATTAAGAGGTTATTTGTTCAAAGTCCAGTGTAAGTGTGTGTGTATGTGTGTGTGTGTGTGTGTGTACCTGTTCCGCTGTACCGCTCTCAAGCTCACACACTGTGCAAATGAGCACATTGCGGATGAGTGTCTGTGCATTTGTGTTGATCTCGGCGTCCAGGCTGAGTCTGTTCAGGATGGTGGTGAGAACACTGACGTAGTTTCGAACCTCATGACTGTTCCCAAGCTGCAGCAGAGCCGACAGGTTCCTCAGACCGGCCGCTGACCTGGAGAGACAGAGTTACTGATACACAACAATATTCTGCAAACATACAAAACAAATTCTACAGTTTCTAGTCTTTGAATCCTCATGTGATGTGATGACCGGGTGATTTTGGATTCTTACAGCTCGAGGTCAGGGTCCTGATGGGAGGATGTGTCTCTGAGGAAGCTTGGCTGGACTCTGACGCTGACGGGACAGGGTTTAGTGGCCGTCCCATATGTGCTGCTTCGGATTTCAGTATAAATAGTTACTATGGAAACAACAATAAAATATTTTACTTAGTTGGTAGGAAATCTTAAAAAATGTCAAAAAAAATAGTGTGTTTTATACCTTTATAGTCATCACTGGCGTCACCTGCAGGAAGGCTGAAGTAGTATTGGAAATCTCTCCCCTGGTACAGCACCCTACGGGGTCTGCCTCCTACACTGAAGCTGTACTCATACAGTAGATCCTTCACACACACACACATACACACACGGTTGATATGCAGCGAACAATTTAAGAAATTCAAAGCCGAGTAGAAAAATGTTTATATAAATCTTTAACTTGTCATGACTATTAAAATGATTAGTAACTATAAGGTAGGGGAAAGAATAAAGCCAAAGCCAAATTTCCAAGAAAAGGTTTTCCCATTTTTTTCAGTCAAAACAAAAATATCACGAGATAGAGTTGAAAACTTTGAAGCTAGGTTTTCTTTCGCAGAAACTAAAACACTCAACTCATTCAGGAGAATCTTTAAGTGTGAGGAATTAGGGAATTGCTTATTTTGTGTGTGTGTGTGTGTGTGTGTGTGTGTGTGTGTGTGTGTGTGTGTGTGTGTGTGTGTGTGTGTGTGTGTGTGTGTGTGTGTGTTTGAACGTGTTCGAGCGTGTTCGAGCGTGTTTGGCATGTGTGTGTGTGACAGCACCTCTTTCCCTGACGTGCAGAAGATGCTGAAGTGTGTGTGTAGCTCTGTGCCTCCGACCGGCTGCACCTGGCACTTCACGCCCTCTGGAGCAGGCTTGGTGTTCAAGAACAGCTGAGTCCGGCCGACGAAACTGTTCCGACATTCTGAGTGACACAGGCAACAGGCAGATGAGATTATCACCAGATTTTCACTTTCATCCTTTTAAATATCAATGGAAAAATAAATCAAGGCGGACTGCATTTTGGTGAGAGGTTCACCTATCGCCTGGTTCATACCTGGCATTAACACGTGTCCTGGGCTTTAAGAGCAGATGTGAACTCACCAAGACGCATTTAGATCTGATCACTCAAACCACATGTGGAGGTGGTCTGGGCGGCATATGGTCACATTCTTTTAGAAACTATACTGAAGGACCACCTACTCAAATAAGATCCTCTGTTTAAGAGATTAAAGACTTGTATGTTTTCTTTTGCATTTGTTAGTTTGTTGGCAGGATGACCGAAGATCAACTAAACCGATATCAGATACATTTTGTGGGGAGGTGAAGCCTGACCCAATGAAGAACTGTTTTTAATTTTGGTTCGGATCCAGCTCATCCTGATTGATTATGACAGTTTATAGATTTATATTGTACTGTACAGAATCTGACTTTCAAGTTCATGTTTATTGCACGATTCCGTGTATTAGGTCTGTCATGGTTCTTTATTGAAAACACTTTGCTGGAACTTACTGGCTGTGACCTCCAACATGTATCTGCTCCCCGGCCTCAGACTGAAGGGTCTTACCCTGAGCGTTGAGGAGGAAATTCCTACAAAGAAAGATTATTTAAGATACAGAGTGAGAGAGAATGAATGTGCGTGGACCAGTTTCTTATATAATCTACCTGTGTAAGTGTAGGACTTGAAAACGTCTCCGGCCACTGGGTCTCGGGGCAAATCAAGTAAAGTTGGCTCCTGGATCAGGACAGAGGGTCTGGAAACCACCAGATTACTGCCCTCAGATTCATGTTCTGCTGGATCGAACACTGCGTCTTCTCCTGGACTGAATGTTTCACCATCCACACCTGGGAATACACACGAGTAAGTACACAACATCTCACACTGGTAATAACTCCAAAGGCAAACACGGATGTGTATGGCACCTGTGGGTCTTCCTGCAGAACTCCCAGGGTCTCCTTCCTCTGCATGTGGGGAGTGAACGTCGTAATCTGACTCTGTAACAGACTCAGCTTTAATGCATGCTCACAGACCATGTATATGAAAACATGAATATTATTTATAAAGCACTCTTCTGAATTTACTGTACAAGTACAAGCAATAGATTTGCCCCTCCTTTAATGTGATGCTATGTGTGTTTCTCTTGCTTCGTCAAATGCTTTTGTTTTGTAAATACATCTGCGAAGAATAAATCAAATGTAAAAGTGCGTTAAATAGTCCCTGATTGTTTGCCTCATTTGGCTGTAATGTTTTAGTTTTACTTCATTTCTTCCTCACCTTGATCTTCTATGTCACCACCCTCCAGGACCGGAAAAGAAAACTCCCACTCAGCAGAGGGGTCGGAGTCAACTGGGAATTCACTGATAATGTCGCTTTGGCCAAACTGCTCTGAATATAGGTCTCCGCTGCTGTCAAGGGTGAGTGGCGGGTAGTCAGTGGAGGGCTGAGGCTCGGCAGAGGGAAACTCTCCTGGGGAATTATATGAGGGCTCCTCTCCTGGAGATAAAGTGAGGAAGATGTTAAATAATTCATAAACGATACATTTTTACAGTTACTTTAACCTTGCATTCTATTATTTATATTTATATTCATATTGATGTCCAGGGCTCAAAGCTTTGCAATGTTTTTACACATCTTGGAATATTTCAGAGTAGGTTTCATTTCTAAGTAGGCAGCAGGATGAAAATAAATATATTCTAAACAACCTGAACCTGCTGTTCCTGTGCCGACAGGAGTAACGTGCTGGGAATCTGAAGAAGAGGAGAAGTCAAGTTTAGTGAAGGAGTGATACATCTGTCCTGAAGACTGAAATCAGACTGAAATCAGACTGAAATCAGACTGAAATCAGACTGAAATCAGATTGAAATCAGACTCTGGGGTTCCACTTTTCTATCCCACGAACTTCAGTGTATTTAATAACACACCAGCTTTTTTAACCCACCGTCAGTCAGGCCAAGATGTCGCCTTCTCGCTCCAATTTTACGGGTCCTGAGATCAGTTCGGGTGTCGTGTGATCGGTCAGACGGACGCAGGGTGGACGTCTCAGCAGTCTGATCCTCGATGATTGTGGAGGGAGCACCGAGATCCATTGTGGAACAAAATGGCACTGGAATAAAACAATTTAGAACAGAATAAAGGCAAAGTATATTTTTTGTTAATAAAACAGTGGAGATTTACTGTTTATTAAGGATTAAGCTCTTCTTCTACCTTCTATGACAGGTCTGGAGGAGGCGTCAACCAGGAACAGACTCCAGCTGTATTGGATATGGGCGAGGGAAACGTCACAGCCTTCACACCAGGTGTCGACAGAGAACAACTGATCCCAGTTCACCTGGTCGCCCTGGCAACGAGGGCAGGAAACGGACAACTTCCTGGTTTGGAAACATTGACATTACTCATTAGAAATCATCTGTTGGAATTAGTTTCACTCAGTGAAAGTTCAGTTGCCGATGATTCTCTTCTTGCACAAGCAATCCAATCACAGCCTGACACACTCGACTTGAGCCTATCACCTCAGTTCAGGATCTAGACTCTGGGTGGAAATCTCCTTCATATCTAAAGCCCCTAACTCATAGGAACTGCTTCCATGGTGTTCTACTTCCTGCTGGGGTCCAAGTGCCAACGTCTATTCCTCTTGTAACCTCCCCCTGGAGGTTTTAGCAGTTAGCATGTTTTTTTTTTTCTTTGCAATCTCTTTTGTGCAAAAATGTTCATTTATATAATCACTGTCTTTGACTCTTGGATAATGGCAAGCTGCAGTAACCAAAATGGACACAAATGAACAACCAGATTTGACTATGAATGGCACAGGTTTGCCAGTTCAACCAGTCACATCCATAAACAGATTGGAGACACTGTGAGTATTGTATGTAACTCACCCAATCAGATTGGGTTTTACTGTGAGGAAGGTCTCTGCGGAAGCTGAGCGCTCCCCGCTGCGTACGATGAGCGTGAACTGGAACTGGTCAAAGTCACGTTTTAAGAAACCAGCAGGAACAGTGAGCACAGGCAAGGAGGTGGAAACGTGTTGGTTGAAACAGGAGGTGCTGATGGAGCTGAGTGGTTTACACGTCCAGCTGTAGCTATAAGAGAATTAGAAGATGTTAGAAAACTCCCAAACAAGCACAAATCAAAAAGAATTCTCTTTCTGTCGCAGTTTCTACCTGAGCAGGTTCTTGGGGAAGTCGGGGTCGTAAGATCTCTGCCCGTCCAGGGTTAGTACGGTGGCGTTCCCGCTGTTAATGAAGACATTGGTGCCACCCTGGATAAAAACCACAGGAGGGCTCGGCATCACCTGAACCCTCACACTGTAGTTACTATATACCACACTACCGATGACCTGGACCTGTAGAGAAATCATAGATATGGAGTCAAATCAAGTAAAACAACTATTAATGCATATCCAAATATAAATTCTACTCAAAATACAGATCTCTATCAGGATGTTTTTCCTCTAAACAGGCTTTAAATTTAATTTCAGGCCATCAGCCACACACGGACAATCACAAACCACAATATCTTCACATTAATAATAAAATACTCTGCCTCCTCCATGCATGACCGTGCTCAGCTACTCACCCTGGCTGTGGCGCTGTAGGTGTCGTACTGCAGGAGGTGGCTCTGCAGTGTGAGACTCTGTCTGTGTGTGTCTGTGCGAGGCAGACGGACGCTCCGGCCTGCAGAGTCCAACAGAGTCCAAGTGTACTGAAGGCCTCCTGATGTGTCGCAGTCAATTTCAGTCTCGTAGGTCACCCCCAGACGGATAACTTCATACCTACGCACCTAGAGACAGAGGAGGCTTTTATTTTTTAGCTACATTGTCTTTGCATGTTTCGGAGGCTACAGCCCTGCTGGTGATGTACCTGTAGTTTGGGAGGACCCATGTTTTTGACTGGTGGAGGCTGACACGGTCGCTCCACAACAAAGATGTGACTGCTCAGAGAGGCGGAGCTGACCAGGTTAGAGGCGGTTACCTCGACTCTGAACTCCCCAGTTCTGCAAAGAGAAGTACATCCATTGAATGTGCACAGGCTCAAACACACAATACAGTGATGGGCTGTATTTATTTCTATTCTTCACAGTATAGTTTGGCCATTGATCCATTCATAAAATAAATAAAAATAAAAATTCATACTTTGCATATGTATTCCATCAGGGGCAATCTTTGGGTTCAGTATCTTGCCCAAGGACACTTGGTCACTATTGGCCATTGAAGTTTGTTTTTTTTTAAACGATACAGACAGACAGAGAGACTGAGACTAATTCTGTGCTCTTAAAAAAAAAGTAAAATTCACTTTGAAGTGAATTACTAAGGTTCATTAAGAGAGAGGGAATTTAATATTGGGTCGCCTCACAGCAAGAAGGTTCTGGGTTATAACCAGGGTCTATCCCTGTGGCATTTGCATGTTTTTCTGTTAATGGGAGAATCTAAATTGCCTGTAGGTGTGAATCTGACTGTGGATGGTTGCTTGTCTCTGTTGGGCCATAATGACAATGTTGGTGGCAATAATAAAAATAATAATAATGACGGATAGAGAAAGATTGATGGAATTCAACAATATTACATAGAAATATTGAAAGTAACTATGTTTCTGATTTACATGAGAATGAAAGTGTTCCATGCAACCATCAAAAATCAAGTGAAGCTCTGTGGCTCACCTGTGGAACATGTGCTGCTCCGTGCTCTGTCCCAGCCTGGATGAACCGTCCCCGAAGCTCCAGTGGAAGGTGAGGTCGGTGCCCACGTTGACCCGGCAGCTCAGTGCTACCGTCTGATTCTGCAGCACCGAGGCCTGGTGGACGAGCCTGTTGAGCTTCACCGCTCTCTGGACCACCAGAGGGAGCAGGTCAGAGGTGACGGATGCCAGACCAGCAGACATCACCACAAATACATCAAACCTACAATAAAGAGAGGTTTGAATTGTGAGTAGTTTTAATCTTGTATGTGCACAAGCTCTTTACCTGATAGGTAAGACACTCATTATGTGGGAAATGATTTCAGTTAAAGGAAACACAAGATATAAAAGCGTAATTGACACATAAAAAATACATATAATAATCTTAACTTAACCCCAGTATAGCAATTAAAAAAGGCACCACTCGAATATTTTCTCTGTGCATCATACCTGCTGGCTTTGTTGTATCTTTTGGTGACAGTTCTCGAGGTAGTTCTGACTGATACGGAGTCTCCAAAGTGCCACATGAACTCCACCGGCTCTGGTGCATCAGCCACAGCCACGAAGGTTACGTCTGTGTTCGTGGGATAAGCCGGCTTTACTGCATAGATCCACACTGCTAGAACAAAACAGATATCACACATGTTCAAAATGTTCTTCATAATTATATATATATTGATTTTAATAAATAGAGAATTAAAAATAGTGCTGTAAGTGATGTCTCGTAATAAACTAGAATGGCACTCAGTAGGGTCCCCTCATGAAACCACATTTAAATTCAATAGATCCAGATTTTTATTTGAATCGGCACCAAATTGCACAGACTCATAAATATCAGTCCCCTAAACATGTTAGATATAAAAAATATTTTTAATATTTACAAGATATAAAAGCCAAACTTATTATTTAAAATGCCTGATAATTAATTAATAATTAATAAATAATTCTTATTTTTAAAAAAAAATTTGCAGTGCTCAGTTAAAAACACTCCACTTACCACTGACACCCAGGCTGGGAACTTGACTGGTGGGTGGTTCCCAGTTTGGATCAACAGTAACTTGTGGCGGCGACTTCCTGTTTTCCTCAACACAAACTTTGACGCTCTTGTTTCGAGAAGAGACTTGATTCTCGGCTCTGAGCTCAAACGGAAACGTCCCTACGTGGTCGAAAAGCAGAACCGCCGCAACCTCCTCTCCTGTGGCGTAGCTGCTGTTTCTGTAGAGTAATGTTGCGTTGACCAGCAGATAGACGGTCACATTGGATCCAGCTGCGACTCTAAATAAAACAGCCTGTCTCTGATTTGTTCTGATCACACATGGAACGCTCAACTCCAGCTCTCCAACGGGATCCTGAACCAGGATGTGTGTTTGGAATGAGGCCCGGCTGACTGGGTTCAAAGCCTCAACTGTGACATTATAATGCCCTGCTAATGCAAGAGACACGTTAATGAGCCATTCCTCTGTCATCCTGTTCATTACAACTTTATTATCTAAACTAAAAGTCCAAATTACTCTCGACCCCATGCGGCCACCTAGGCTGACGACCTCCAGGCTGAACAGTACGTGCGTTCGGACGGCTGACGTCCAGCTCCCAGAAGGCCTCATGGCACAGATCTGCTCATACACCTTGAAGGCCTGAGGCGAAGCAGTGGAGAGCAGCACTATCGAAGGATGACGAACGGAGAGGACAGACGCCGTGAGGTGATACTGTCTTGCTGTGGGGGGGAGGTGGCAGAGGAGGTGGAGGTGCAGGCGGCAGCTGGATTGATCGGGGGAGTGGAGGAGGTGGATAGGGATGGAGTGATGGGGGTGGGAGCCATCATGACAATAAAAATCACTGTGGTGTTGATGGAGATTTGGCTCATGAATGCCGCTGCCATGGTTACAGTCTGGATCAGTGCTGTTTCTCCAGTCTGTAATTTTCCTTGTATGACTCTGGGTTTTATCATTATCCATGTTGCTGCGGCTGTTATTGTCAACGTGTCCTTCGCTGCTGAGGTCAACGTCGCTCTCGTGGCTTTGCTCGTACTCTGCAGTGAGCTCGAGGTTGAGGAAAAGTAGGTGCTTCATGGTCGTGAACAGTTCCACATCCAGAGAGACGCTCGCTCCAGCTCGCAGATGATTCCTCAAAACATTCACTTTAAGGTCAGAAACAGCAGGAAGCACAACTGCCTGCAGGAGGAGACGTCCACGTAATTTGAAAAGAAAACAATGAGCACAAAAACACACACGAATGGGAAACTGGTAAAAGGAAAAAACTGATTCCACTTGATATTTTTGCTATTGTGGATAAATCCCATGAACAAAGCCAAAACGAACAATTCATTGATTTTCAAGTGCTTATTTAGCCAAAGCCTAAAAGGTTATTATTGTTAATTCCTCCATTAGTAATAGACTAAAGATGGACAACATGACTGTTCCCCAAAAGTGAAACCAAATAGTCTTGACTGGCCGCTGGTGGCTGGCTGCAGTATATGAAATAAACTCTGCCTCCTCCAAGGGGATGCTAAAATAACTAAAAGATCATAGTACATGTTAAATATATTTTTCCAAAGGATGGTTCGAGTCGCACTGTTTGTTCAAGTGTTAATTTTCCCAGTTAATACGATTTGGATTTGTAATTTGATGCTTTCAAAATGGGGTGAAACATTGGGATTGACAGCTGGTCGAGCTCGTGTATCGGTGGGACCTAGACACTGCAGCTCCATCCCCCGCTACTGCAAAGACACTGGCTCCAAATGTGCAAGATGGCAGCGTTCGTATCTGGGATTTTTTTGCTTTATTTCTGGACAGTGGGAGGAAGTGGAGAAACGTCATCCATCTTTATTTATAGTCTACACAATTAAAACCCTATTTTAAACAACTAACAATCAGCTCTATTCTTGCACTTGGTCACATGTCCCTACATTAAGTAATCAAATGAAGATGGACACTGTAGTATATTTTGATTCAGTCTAACTCTGTCCTGCTGCTGTAAATTCTTGGCAATGCATTAAAATGTGTATTAATACACAGCTGAAAATAGTCCCCCTCAAAAAAAGCCCTATTTAGTCCCGTTTGTGTAACATCTGCTAAAAACTGCAGCAGAACTGCAGCAACTATTTTAAATAAATTGAAGTGATTGTATTTTTTGTGACCTGCTTGAAATAATTTACATCTTTAAAAGGAACCAATGAGAAACCAGAAACTATCGAGGAGAAAAAAACATTGTTGGTTTTGGTCTTTTCATGGGATTTATTGACAAAAAGATAAATTGTATGGTTTTTCTAGCCTCATCAAAAAGAATCAGTGATCAATATGTCAGGATAATATGCTTAGTGAATGAAAACAGTTACACTTACAACATGTATTGTCTGCTGAGTCCATCCAGAGATGCTGGAGACGTTCACTGTCACTGTATGAACTCCCTCGGTTTCAAAGGTCCAGGTCTGCAGTAAATAAGAACAAATATTTCCACTTGTCATGTAAAAAAACCCACTGAACATTAATTAATGCAACAACAAAAAAACGTTTAGCCAGCTACATGTGTGCATCACAGTTTTGATATGTCTCTTATTCAGGGAGGAAAAGGCTAAGCTAATGACTGTAGTTATGATGCTTTTGTAATTTGTGTTGACCCTTGACCTCTGAGAATTCTAAAAGTGTAGTGACATACTAAAACCAGAGTAAAAGTTTCATTAGAAACCGTCTGTTTATTAATCTTAATTCCGTTGTAGGACCACAGCTGCTTTCCAGTTCATTACAAACCTCTCAGTTTCAATTGATTTGTTGGAAAGCTGCAACTTATTAATAATAAAAAAAAACAGAAAAACAAGAAAAACATTCTCACAAATTCTGCTGTTAAATATTAAATCTACATATAAATAAACATCATTAAATCTTAAATGGATGTTGATTCATTGACATGAGAAAAGACTTTGAGAAGCTGATAATGAAAGTGGGATAAAAAACACATTAGAACTTCAAATATTCATATCGAAATAATATGTTACTTATTTAGGCTGACATTAAAATGATTAATTTTATGAGTTTTACATTGCTGTTATTTTAAGCCACCATTACCAAATCTGCTTCATGTTTCACAGATAATAGAGTTGGTTGATTTGAGACTGTTAAAAATCAATCATGCATTTATTACTTTATATTAAATGATCCTTTCTTCCTAACATATCATCATGTAGTAATATTTTTTATCCTACATACCATTGTGCTGTTCAGAAAGTCAGAGTTTGTCTTCTTTACACATCTTCTCTCTTCCTCTCTGTCTTTGTGACTAAAGCACCAGCAGAACTCTGTTGCCGGACCCTCACCCACGTGTGCCTGCAGTGTGACAGGGTCGCCCACGTAGGCTGCCTGTGTGGTCACAGCGTGCGAGGTGGGCTGTTGAGGGTGAACGCAGGAGGGGACACCAAGGGGCCCGTGGACCAGAGAGATCTGTGGAGAGGGCTGCAAGAGGGAGAGCTGGAGAGTGGAGGAGAGCGTGGAGAGATGGTTGGAGACTCTGACATCTGTAGAAAATGAAAAAGGTTTTAACACAGAATAATTTATTTTCTTAATACATTAATTATTTACCATTAATTAAAAGTTTTCTCTTACTAATTTCATATTTTCCTGGAGTTTCTAAAATCCAGTGCGTTGAGACAAAAAAGGAGCCATCATCCAATACGCTGACATGATGTGAACTTTGACCTTTAGCAGTCGTGTCCAGGAACTCCACAGAGACAAAAGAGAGGTCCGGTGCTGCCAGACTAGGAATCCCTGAAAATCACAGAAAAGAAAGTCAGTGTAAAAAAGAAAAACCAAACAGTGATATATACTGCCCCTTTCTTTTTTAATTGTGTAAACCTTTATCAAATAGAGATTTAGTTGATTTTTCTTTTTCATATCAGCAGATTTTTTTTGCATAAAAAATGTATTCACAAGGATGTTCTGAATGAAATAAAATATTTTTTCAAAATGTTGATTATTTTATGATCAGATCTCAATCAGGTATCTTGAATGACATCATCACTTATTATAATTAAATAGTGCGTCAATTTATCGTAATAGAAACATATGAATGAATACACAACTTAATGTAGCTTGCTTTTATTTTATATATTTGAATATGATTATTTTTTCCTGAAGTGGCTTTGACTGTTTTTGCAAGTACATTTTTTTGAAAGGACTGAACTTTAAAAAAAAAAAAACATTGACTACACAAATGTTGTCCTTTAAAAATGTTGTCTTAAGGTGAAGCCTGTATAGTGTGTATAATTATATTTAATGAATATTAATAACTTATAATATAATATTGTGTAAAAGAGTTAATATATATATATTTATAGTCTATACACACCATGCCATAAATAAAACTGAAAGGAAAATTTTGCATATTTCATTTTAGCTAAGGACAGACATATGAATTAATTTTCACTTAAAAGTAAAGAAGAGAAAACTTATGTCTTGGCCAAGTGAGAGTATCAGAAGTAAACTCAAACTTAAAGCGTTGTATATGTTATCAGCTGACCTGTGGGCTGGTCGGGACGTCCAGCCAAGTTTCCAGAAACTTCCACAACAAAGGTTCTCCCAGCCTGAACTCTGTCTGCAGGAGACGACGACACATTAACGCTGTGAAGAAACGGTCCCTCAGTCCTGTAGAGAGCCACAGTAGCCCGTCCATCTCCAACAGGCAAATTCAGAGCACTAAGGGAAAAGAAATATCCAAAACAACAAGCTTCAGTGACTGTGCACAGTGGGTGACAGTTGTGAATTGATCATTAAAACTATCATTTTTTTTATGTTTTACTAAGACTGTATTTGGAAAGAGTAACACAGAGTTTGGTATCTTCAGTGACAGAAGGAATGGTTTGATACAGAAAGTAAAAAAGTCTCACCTCTGTCTTTCTCTCTGTGACCCTTCACTGGACGATGTGTTGAAACACTCACTGAAGACCAAACCATGTTTCTGGTGGTTGCCACAGTAACAACTCTCAAAGGTCAACGCTGCCACCTGGTACCTTCAAGCACAAATAATGGAGGTTATTATAAAACACATGCATCCAACACACACATACACAAAACTGTGTGTTCATGTTGATATGGCTTATGTTTTAAAAGATGGTTTACACTAAATTGGGTGTAGTCATGGCAGCAATAGATTACTACATCTTGCTATGAATAATAAAAATATACGTATTTCTAACATCATGTTTCAGTTGAACAAAAACCAGGAATTGGGACCAATCTTCATGATTTTAAGGCTGTTTAGTTATTTATATCCTAAAATACTTTATGTATATATTTATTTACACTTTTATACTTTTTGTATATCTGTTAATCTTCTGAATTTCCTCGAGAAAAACATCTATGCAGGAAAATATTAATGGGCTTTTCATCGTTTGAAAAACTACCCTGGTGTCTTTAAATTCTCTGGTGCAGCCTATTCATAATGGAAAAGTATAAATACAGCTACACAACGACAACATATCAGTGTTTGTGGAATTTATAATATATTTGTCTTTTTTTCATACATAATATTTTGGTTATCTATCTGTTTATTTTAAATGGACCTGCAGATAGGCAATAAATCACAGGCTGTGTTTGATAGGTCAATGTAATACAAGGTTTTTGGTGTCACCTGAAATAAAATGAACCAAGCAAGAGTTAATACAACATTTTAATAGAATACGTAGGATTTTCAATGTAATTTAACACAAAGACTAAACCCAACTGTCTTTATGTTCCATGCATGTGCCTCATCTGCTGTTTGATCCAGACTCACCCCTCATCCAGACAGCGCACGGAGCAGAGCAGCGGGTCAAGGTCACGGGCTCCCCTGGGGGGATCCAGCCAGAGAAGAGAGGAGGCGCTGGGGTGGACGCACCCGAGGAACCACGGAGAGTTCTCCTTACCTGTCGGAGGAACAGCCGCGGACGAGGGGTTGAAAAACGGAAGCAGTGATGCGAGCACGTAAACAAAAGAACCGAGCATGTCTGTGCGTAAAGTTTCCAAAAGGCCGCAGCGAGAAAAGTGTCTTAGGAGGAGAGTGTGCATTACATCGGGACGTGTGCGGGGTTTGAGACTGACAGGAGACGAGGAAACAAACAGGTGTAGTGACAAAACAACTGTGTGCATACAAGGTGTGTGAGGTGGGAACACAGAGAAAGTGACTGTATGTAAACCGAGCACAACACATGGGTGCGACGAAGGAGGAAGCTGCGTTCACTGACCGTGGATCAAACAGGAAATTACTCATTACTCAATCTGTGGATATAGTGCTATAACTTCTACAGATAAGTTACATGGCATCACTTTTTAAATCCTAATAAGGACGTGTGTGTGTCCTGTTTTCAACAATATTGCATCTAATGCTGCTGAGGGAGAACTATGGTTGCTGGTTTAAATAAATCCCCCTGTGCACTTTAAATATGATTTACTCGTTTAACATTTATAATATCAAATACATATAATAAATGACGTATGTTATATAACAGTTATGTGCAAATCACACTTGGGGTCTCCTCACAAAGTTGGGCAGAGTTGAAGTGTGAATTTTGCGCAGCTTTTACCTGAAATAAAGCCGTTTCCAGGGTAACCTAATCAGGTGGTGCGGTGTGATCTGCGGAGTCTTTGGCCAGAAATACCACTTATATAAATATATCGCTCAATAATGAGGCCAAGGAAACCGTGCAGAAAATATGAACATGCGACCTTAGTCTTATTTTTGTCTGACATTCTGTCATGTTTGGTTATCGTGTTGTTTCACACTGAGCCCTAGTCATATTTGTCATGTTGGTGTTCAAACGATATCACAGGGAGGAGGTGGTTTCTTTATTTTTAGACAACACGTTAACGAGTGCGAGGTCAAAACCTTAAAGGAAATCACACAACCGATTTGGTTCCGTTATTGACCTCCAGCCCAGGTTGGACCACTTCAGGGCCACACACTGAATTTTAATATTTCGTCAAGTTTAAATTAACGAAAGAAAAACATGGGAAGTTATAAAAAGCCACGTTTTATTTTGGAACCAAGATATATTTGAGGGATCAGATTTACGGATCATCTTCCAACCAGAGCTGAATGAGCCATGATGCGATGTCCAATATGAATAAATATGAATCTAATGGACCATGTATTGTTTGTTCATAAAGCACTGAATGGTTCAGGGCCAGAGTACATTTCTGATCTTCTACTCTGTCACGAACCATCCAGACCCCTCGGGTCGTCAGGGACGGGTCTAAGAGTCACAACTAAACATGGAGAAGCAGCGTTCAGAGTTTATTCTGCACATATGTGGAACAAGCTCCCAGAGAACTACAGGTCTGCTGCAACTGTAACACCAATGCTGAATACTTACCTGTTCGCCACTGCCTTTTATTAAATCTAAAACATACTCACTTTTCCTTTTTTATTTTTTTATTTTTTTTTATTCTCTGTGCAACTTTTTGATATCTTTTGAATCCTTCTTTTTGTGTTTTTACAATTCGTCATGATACCTTTTATATGTTATGTAAAGCTCTATAAATGTGCTATAGAAATAACTTGCCTTATCTCAGACAGGCTTTATATTTGACTGACAAGTAAGGGACACGTCATCCAGTGGGGTCGTTGCTTTAAGAGATCACTAAACATGGGTGGATGTCGACATGTGATGTTATAAATTCAAGGAAGCTCCATAAGAACGTCGTTTTAATCTGGAAATTATGTTGTCAACCGGTATTTTTCAACTTGTTTAAATAAAGGTTAGATTCTGAGCCTCAGACTATAAACCTTCCGAGGACTCTGATTGTGGCTGAGAACGTCTGTGTTAAGAGGCTGAAAATACGTAAAACACAGTCCTTCATTTTGAGTACATGTTCCCCTTTTATTGAAGATATATATATAAGCGTCCTCGTTGTGCTGCGATAACTCCACCGGTCCACCTTAAAAACCTTTTCCGGCTTCCCAGACATCCCCTTTAAGAGATCATTCCACATCTCCTTGTCACCAGCAGGAGGCGCAGTCAGACCGCGTCCTCGCCCCGTGGTGCGTGCAGCAGCGAGGGGCACAGCGGGGGGAACACGCACACAGTTTTCTCTCTGTCCATCTTTTATAGGGAATACGCGCGTATTTGGATGATTTCGTTCCGTCTCCTGCTCCAGGACTCGAGGTCTTCACATGATATCAAATAAGATCAGCCACACACACACACACACACATATACACACACACACACACACTTACAAACAAATACACGTAGGCTTTCCATAAACTCGATTTTTATTTCCCATCTTATTTCCTATATTATTAATCTGCTTGTATAAAAACAAAACACTCATGGGAAGATAATCCTTTATTTGGAAACAGTGGCTCCACATATCTTAAACTCGATTGTTCCGTGTTATTTCGTTTCCACCGAAAAATATTTGATTTGCTGCAGGACCTCCCGGAGCCCCACTCGAGGACCCCTGGAGGTCCCGGGATCCCACGTCGAGAGGCATGTTCCTCCCCGACACCCCCCTGAACATGATCCGTGGGGCGCGCTGTGGTCGTGACGCTGCGTAAAAGCCACCTCAGGCCTTTTTTTTAATCTCCAATTACCCGGTTCATTCGTTTGTGTGCGAGCTGTGTTTTTCCGCTGTGCGTGGTTAACGAACGAGCGATACCGCGAAATGTCAGGAGAAATAAGATCCTCGTCGCGGAGCTGCGTTACCGGCGGGTCGTGATAAAACAGGCGGAGCGTTATGTAAGCGCAGCACAGTGCGAGCCCGTGCACCGAGGACACATGGGTCCGCTGGAGGAAGAGCAGCTGACTCCCGGTGGACTGAGGTCTGATCTGAGGACAGATATGATCTGTAATGGGCTGAACACGAGAGGTGGCTCCAAAATTTAGTTTTTACTCGCGTAATTTTAACGAGTTTATCAGCTGACATACAATTCCACTCAGTTTTATTGTAGTATATCAAGGTGCCTTACATGCTGAGGTCGACACCTAAAAGTATTATAGAGAAACCAAACAGTTCCCATAACAAGAGCACATGTGCGGACTGTGGAGAGAAAAAACTCAGTTGTGACACTAAACCTTGTTCAGTGAAATTCTAGAAAATCCTTCACCGGCCACTGATGTGTCACATTGATATATTTTATTTTCTAGAGGGAGATATGGCCAATCTCTAGAAGAAAAATGAAATGATGAAGATCCATAATGTTAACTGCCATGTTGATCAACTCAGTTCTCTTCATCTTTTGTTTCTGTCGTTGAGACATTTTATTTTAAATAAATGTCCTGCTTCTCCCAGTAGAAGATCTAAGTTTATATTTCTTTCACTTTCTCTTTTCTAACCCAAAGAATCTAAGTTTCCTGGAGTGATTCCTGGTCTTTCAGGACTTTCTCCTAACTTGATTTCATATTTTAGTACAGGCCCACATTCTTCTTCAAACTCATTAGGTCTGATGTTTTCAGACCACATCTGTCGTCAAACATTAACAAATATCTGTGTGTGTGTGGCAGCTTACTCAGCATCCCTTTCTTTTTCTTTCCAGGGAGATTTGTTGAGGCAGTGGTTTTGATTTCTTTAGTGTTCCATAAAGTGTTTCTGCAGAGCCAGAAAAATGCTACTCCTGAGCATGAGATCAAAAAGTCACTCTGTGAAACAATATTATCCCAAATAAATAATTTGTAAATCATATTCTTAAAGATTCAGGGGGTCGGTCTGTGAACTCTCATGTGTCCTTTATATTCATCGAGAAACTTCATGAGGAACTTTTTCAGATAGCAGCCAAAGTGTGACCACAAGCCTTTCTGGTCTAATATCAGCATTTTAATATTTGGAGCAGGATTGTACAAAATAAAAATAAAATCTGGCTCAAGTAGAAGTCCGGCCACGAGAAGGCAATGCTGCAGCATGTTGAGAAAACAGCAGTAAAACAGCAGATTAGATGGAAACAGAACATTTCCCATGAGAGGAAAAGACACTAATCAGCATAAAAAATAACTGATGTCAAACAAACAAAATCAGAATTAGTTTAACTTGATGAAAGAAAATAAACTGATGAGTGATGTGGGTTGTTTCAATCCGTTTTCACGTCTTGTTTTTAACTTGTTTTACTCATTTCATTCACACCCACATTTTCCACTCAACTACTATATATGCATTTTGTTTCAAGCAGCAGTTCATTGTGTCCATGCAGTAGTTTGTGTTTATTCTGTGAGATATATCCTTTAAATCGAACATAAAAAAAGACTCTAACCACACATTTGATACATAATAAATAAATGGTTTTGTATTATCTCAACATTTATTATGAATTTATAATCCTGTTGAACACACACTGCTACGATTATTATTCTTACCCTATTATTATTAGTCCTGCTAGTCTAAATTATCGTTCATTATCTATTGTGATTATTATATTATATATCTTTATGTGTAACCTCTTCTCCCCCCCCTCCTCTAAACCCAACTGGTGGAGGCAGACGGTCTCTACCTGTTAAAAAGTGAGATTCTCTCGCCCGTGCTGGAACCCGTTGGGCCTCAGTAAATAAAATCAGAAAGACCAACAGTCCGGACCTGCCCTGAGATAAATTCAGTTAATTAACAAGTCATGCTCCTTGGACCTGTGCCTGTAATGACCCTCCCTCAAAAAAAAAGCCTGAACAATTTGTCTTTGTCAGAGGGGGACTCTCGTTTGCGGCACAAAACAATTGCCTCTGCTGTGTTGTTTGCTCCGAACTCCTATTTACAAGCTGCTCCTGCACCAATCCACGAAGGAGGCCTCGAAAATCTGCAGGGTCAAAGTAGCCAGAGAGGGACAGAGCTTTTATTTTGTTCTATTGACACATGGGTTTAGTCAAAGCATTAATTGTGCCTCCTAAAACCATAGACTTAGTGCCTGCTTTATGTCACCACTGTGCTTAAACATATATATAGGCGAGAGATTTAAACATCCTTATTTTGTTTTAACAGCTCTCTGCCACTGTTTTTCGGCCCGAGGGTGCAGGAGCTCTACGGGCTCCGATTACTCTCCAAACACTCTTCAATCAGGGCCAATTATTAAAGAGGATCAACTGTAACAGGCTGATCTTATCAGGGCTGGGTCAGCAACAGCAGGCGGCCACAACAGATACAAAAGAAATGAAAATAAACATCTCAAAAAATTTGTTTTAAAAAGCTCAGTCTTAATAAACTCTGAATAAAAGAATGAAATATAAATAAATACCAACATTTTAGTATAAAAGTATATACTGATGATATTTCCAAAAAACTACATAGAGTATGATTAAATGAAGCTTACAAAACAGAAACCACTCCTTACTGAAACCATATGACTTAGTAGGAAATATACTTACTAATGGAAGGAATCAACGTTGTATCATTGTAAACTCACATTTTAAATCTACAGGTAAAAAGTTATGCACTTTACTGATAAACACTAAACTTAAATGAACTTTTAATGAAACGTCTCCTGATGTGAATACACCTCCTCCTAAATAAGGACCTGGTTACAATGAGTGCTCAATCCCCAGCTTTTCCCCCTTTGTCCCATATCCTGAATACCCAGTGTGAAGAAGTGGGTGAAAAATGTTGGCTGCAACCTTATCTGGCAAAGGCCCAGACAACCAGCGTACGTGTCCTATTATATTTCTCACCCTCCCAATTTAAGAAAGTTCACTTGAAGAGCAGAAGAAAGGAAGCTCATCCGCTCAAATCTGCCTCTGACACATCATGTCTCTTACCCAGAGGGGCTCTTCTTCATCCGTCTGACATTTGACATGTAGGTTTTCCTGGGTGAGAATATCTGTCGACTTAGGCGAGGGCCAGTGGCACTGACACACTAATTAATAATCAACAAGCTGTGGCCTGAATACATGTAGGTCAGTGGTAGAATCTCAGCTAATTATCTGTCATTGGAAGAATCTATGTTTGTTAAGCAAGTCCCATATTGTTTTGATGTGTCAGCGGGTTCTCCTGCGTGTGTGTGCGTGTGTGTGTGTGTGTGTGTGTGTGTGTGTGTGTGTGTGTGTGTGTGTTTGTGTGTTGGTGGCTTTTACCCCCCCCCCCTCTCCACCAGTCCAGCCTGGGCTCCTTGTTCTAAGTCCCTGGTATGAGGGGTCAAAGGTCACCGCTGCTTGTGGCCTGTTCAAATCCCCCTATAGTGTGTAATGTTCTCTACTGACCTGTCATTTAATAAAGGGAACCAGTGTCCAGATATTAGTTTTCAGGCCGTGGGACATTTTAATCAGTTGATCTGCAGCTTGAAACTGTCATTTCCTTTTATTTCAATGAGCCAGGATCTATTATTATAAAGGACTGCATTTGTTAACATCAAATATATCTCAAAAAACTGACGTGTATACCTTTAAAATGGTGGTAATTATAGTTGTATTTTATTGTAAAAACTTTACTTTTCCTCTTTACAAATGATATGCAAATGTGGAGATTGGCTGATTGACATTTCTTGTCGGAAACGTATCGTCTTTGCAAAGATATTTTGTATTTCTAACCTTTTTTAAACTAGTACAAAAAGGTTGATAAATAAAATAATAATAACAATAATGTTTCAAATTAATGTTGAGAGATGTTCACTCATCCATGTAACAGGATTTGACAATTTCTTCAAATGTACAACAGGAATGTCAAACTTTACTCAGTATCTTCAGTTCAGCTTCACTACAAACTGAACACGAAATATTTAACTGGGTCTGAAGTTTAGGATTATTTTAGGACCATTAAACTGAAACAGATTGAGGCAGGTTGCGTGTTTCAAACAACATTTCTATTTAGTTGTGAAAACTACACCGAATGACCAAAATCGAGTTTCGCCTTTTTAAATAGTGTTTAAAATAAATTCTGAGTTTAAGCTCTGGACTATAGCAAACTAAATTAGGAAATAAGTAAAAATATATAATGAGATAATTCACTTCCACAAAATCAGAACCTTCACTTCGCTTTCTGAATGTTTGACTGACGTGTAAATATTTTTTTTCTTGTGTATCTATCTGAAGTTTCTGTTTTTTGTTGTTTCCGAGTTCATTTCACTTTTTAACTGAATTACCCATATGAGGCTTAGTATATTTCCTTAATTTACATAAATGGTTTTCCGAATCAATTCTTTTGGTTTAAGAGCAGTGTCTGCATAACAAACTAATTATAGGAGTAAAACAATAATTGAGACAAATAATTTCCACACCCTCTGAATTGTATTGTAATGTGTAAATATTTGTCTTTGGTGTCCATCAATATATGTGAACTTTCATGAATAATTCATAAACAAACCTCCACATGAGAAGCCTCATGTGATCATAGGTTAGACCAACAGAAAAACTACTTATTATGCTTAGAATAAAATCTCTTTAAATATGTTGGAATGTTGTTAAATGTTGGAATGTTGTTAAATGTTGGTGTGTTTGTCTCACACCGATCTGCTGAACGCTGCGGGCTCCCAGCGCCACTCGGGGGGCCAGTCAGCACTCCACTGACCGGGAGGGGGGCTTGTTGATAACTGATTGAATTGTATGGTAAAAGTTGCTGCAGCCCGCATGCTCCATTCAGCATGAGGCTACATCTGGCTCTGTGCTGTCCCAAGAAAAGCCTTTACAAATGGAGTTGAGCTCCATGACGGAGCAGAAGCCCCTCTGGTGCTGGTTTTCCCCCTCCTCCTCCTCCTCCTCCTCCTCCTCCTCCTCCTCCTCCTCCTCCTCCTCCTCCTCCTCCTCCTCCTCCTCCTCCTCCTCCTCCTCCTCCTCCTCCTCCTCCTCCTCCTCCTCCTCCTGCGTCCGTCCTCACCCCCCGTGCACGTCCCCATGGCGAGGGAAATCCACCACAATTCCGTGTCTTTTTTTTCTAAAATGCGTTTTCATCGCTTCAGGGCCACTTATCAAGCAGAGAGGATTCACATTCATCAGAGATCAGGGCCACGTGATAACAACTGAACTCGCTAATTTGGTGATCAGTGATCCATCAGAAGTTATAGATTATTATCAGTGTTGTATTTGGAAGACAACGACTTTATTTAACCTACTACTAATGCTGCTAATAATAATAATTACCTATGACAACAGACTTTTTTCTACATAATTAGTCGCAGGGGTCTTTGGTGTTAATAGGATCCCAAACAAACGTATTACGTATTACTATATTTACTAAACTTATTACTCAATATCAACAGTAGTCTATATTTCCTAAGCCTAAAGCTACCATGTTTCATTTATTTATAATTTAATTTATTAATTTATTTGGTTTATCTTTTTACTTTGCAGCACACCATTTGGCGTTGGAATGGATTCTTTAAAAAAATATTTAATTGGTGCATTGTTGTGCCATGTCCTCTCCCCAACACCAGGCCGCCGTCCCTGCCTCTGGCCCCGGGTCTGAGGAGGAGGATTCCGGGTAAAGCCCCAGCAGAGGCAGCGCTGGTTTCCCGCACCACGTTCTCCGCATGCACGTTAAACCAGCACGATCGAAACTGCAGTGAAAGAACAGGTTTAAATATAAAAGTGTATATATGAGAACGTCAGAGCCGGATTATTAAGCCCTTTGCTTTAATTCGTACTTTTGTATCACTGCTGTTTTGTTATGGCTGCATGATCGTATGAATATAACAATGTTATGAGTCCATGACCTTTGCACTACTTTTTTTTCTTCTATTCACTTCTGGGACTTTTAGGCATTTTGATTGATTGCAAGTCTCCACGCACGCAAACAAGTATAGTCTACAAATGGAGGAGTTTTTCGGGTGTTAAATTATTTTTTTATACAATTTGGATTATAAAATTAGGATTATAAATACAAATGTGGTCAGTCTGCATCGATTAAACGTTGGCCTCTCACGTGGGCTAATTCAAACTCCACTGAAGTTTATTGTCTGCAACTTCACAAATGTTGAAAAGTGTGAAATGCTTGGAGCTCATAACACAGGTAGGTCCAAAAAATATTGATACAAAGAAAGAGAAAAGGTGCGAGTTTACTGTTCCTCTAATCCACTCTGTTCCTCATGTGGCTCGAATAAATACATGCACGTTTAAAAAGGGGAAAAGCACATGAGCCAGCAGAGGACTCAAACCCTGAGAGGATCCACAGAGACCGCAGCTTTTGTCGACGGAGGACGTTTCTTCTGCACCTTAAACCGTGGAGTCAGAAAGTGTTTGATAGTGAAGATGTAATTTCCCCAACTTTAACTACAAGTTTTAGCCTCTGTAGCGTTTATATGGTGCATTCAAAACACACACATGGGAATGAAGTATGCGTAGAGCCAGGGTTTGTTGTAGAAAGCTCGGCTATGAGCGTAAAGGCTGTGCCATTACGATTTCATGCAACCTGGATGTTGACGCTGTTTAGTTTGTTATGCAATGTACATTTAGAGACTATGCAACCAAATGTGCATGAGCCTGAGTTTAATTTAATGTTTCGGTTATTCTGATTAAAGAATACAATGCTAATTAGGGGCAATTATTCTGGGCATTATTTCAATTTTAGGTGAGTCATAAAATATTTATTTTTTTCATATTTGCTTTCCTCGTTCGGGCTACACAAGTGTGTGTGTCTGCATGCAATGGGACAGTTTCTGCAGCATTGCCGTTTTATCATGCAGGGACTTCAGGGACTCTTCTGCTCCATGAGACCTGCAGAACCACAGGTCACCCATGCATTCACACACACACACAGACACACACACACACACACACATACACACACACGCACACATGCACACACACGCACACGCCCACACACACACACATACACACACACGCACACACACACACGCACACACACACACACACACACTTCACGACATACAAATATTGGGGCACTAACAGCCACCTTAACCTTTTTACAAACTCTCCAAATAGCTCCATAATGCAAGGAGATTTTTTGTATATTAATGCATAACAACGTTATGAGCTCGCGGAGTGCGTGACCTTGTGTGATGTGGCGAGTGCATGCAGGCGAATACTTTACAGCTGAGAGATTAGACATAAACACGGCTCCTGACAGCTTTTATCGGCCTCCGTGTATTTGATTGTCTCAAAGATCAATGCAAAGTGCTGACCCTGGCGCGCCATGCATGTGTCAGCAATACCCACAACTTGTTTTTTTTCAAAACATGCATGCATAGAACAATTTATGCAATATAGACTGAGCTCTTTAGAATTTACTTTTAAATGAATTTACTAAATTGTGTGAGGGCGTGTTTGGTTCTCTTTCCCCTCACGTATTCTTTCCATTGTTATTCTATAGAAGTTACAGTCTACTGGTTCCCAATCCGCACTGGAATTTAACCCTGAAACGCCAGCACTATAATGGCTTGTCCCTGCTCCCAGTATGGCCCCTTCAGGCTCCAGCTCCATGCAGCAGCGGCGGCGGCAGCAGCAGCCGTCGAGCTGGGGCCAGACAGCCTGCAATGCTGCCCCGGCTCCCCTTATCATCCCCGGGGCTGGAGCCTACACCACGGAGACTATACACCGCAGTCCCATTAATCAAGGACACATCACGTCCAACGTGGCAGCATGAGCGAAGGGCAAGTCTAGTCAGAGCTTCTTTGCAGAAGTTCTAAAGGTTTTGCGCAGCACACAATATCCTGACTTGTGGAATAGCCCGGGGCAGGTTGTGCACTCATACAACACGTGGCTTTGAGCTGTTATTTTATCTGATTGTATTTTACATTCTTGATTTAACTTTTATTCCTCTTTTACACTTGTTATTTTATCTCTTATTAAAGCCGAGTTATAGAGGGGGGTTATAAAAGTTGGCCACCTCTTTACGCACAGCATTTCCTGCATTTTGCATTCAAGTTATAAAAACTCTCTTTAGTGCAGCGGTCCTGTAGGCGTGTTGTTTAGCTACAGCCTATGGAAGGTGTTTCTCTCTGCTTGCATAAACCTTGAGTGCAGCTTCCATGCACGCACCGCCTCATGCGCAGTGGTTTGGGAATGGCTGCATGCGTAAATGTCTGCGGTTTGCCTCTTGTTATTATTGCAAGCTCCGAAGGGCCACCACTTCTTCAGTCTCCCTCTCTCTCCCTCTCTCTCTCTCTCCCCCTCTCGCTCTCTCTTTCTCTCTTTCTCTCACACACACACACACATACAGACAAACGCACACACACGGGAAGGGAATCCCTCTCTACACTGTTGGAGTTAAACCATGAACATATTACATGTGCTCATCTTTTAACTAGGCCTATATTTAACACAATTGTTGGTTTAAACTTCCCACAGTGTAGATAAGCATGTGAGGTCCATTTCCTTTCAGAAACCTTAGAAAAACCCTGTGTCCAATTGAATATGTACGTCTGATTGTTCATTAATACCTTCATAAATTATTGTGGTGCAGAGGAGTCTCAATTAAAATGTGGAGGAAATTTTATGTCAAACTCTGAAGGACGTATCAACGTTGAAAAGCAGATTACCTAAATTTAAGGATTATAAAAAAATTAGGAAAATATTTTATTTCTTTAATTTCATAAACCTCTCCTACGTAACGCAAAATTTAGGGAAATGTCCCCATAATTAAACCTATTTTTATCCCCATGTACACACGCACGCAAACACACACACACACACACACACACACACACACACACACACACACACACACACACACACACACACACACACACACACACACACACACACACACACACACACACACACACACACACACACACACACACACACACTGGCACACACACAGACATAATTATAACAAATACTTATCCTCCTAAAACAAGAAAGAGAAAGTAGTCATGACATTTACACTCAGTCGCTTTTAATGAATGCTTCATAATAAAAAAGAAAGGGAAAGTGCTTCAGAAATCCACCGTTCAAGTTTCCATTTCGGGTGCAGTTGTACTATATATATAGATATATATATTCACAACCCCCCAAAAAATTCAATATACAAGAAACCTCAGAAAACTTCACAAAAATAAATATTCAGTCTCATATAAACAACCAGTGACTTCAAATTCCATGTCAAAAAAGCTGACCTCAAGTATTGTATACAAAAAAAAAAACAGGAAAAAGTGGATGAGTGAGAGAAGAGGAAGAGGAGGAGAGAGAGTGCGTGCAGCCCCTATCTGCAGCACGATGCAATTGTTTACATTGATAGCGTCACTGTCAGAGCGCTATTTGTCATAATGGTGGAAAAACAGGGGTCCTCCCAACAGGCCATTACCACCATCCCAGTCCGTCAGCCGTGCATTGTGAGCGCTGCGTGAGAATAGGCGGGTGCGTCGTTGGGGTGGTGAGGGTGGAGTGTGTGTGTGTGTGTGTGTGTGTGTGTCAGAGAGAGAGAGAGAGAGGGGGGGGGGGGGGGTAACCCGCACAGCTTTACGCACGGCTATTCCTCTTCCTCCTATGCCGTGCAGCCTGTGCTTTTGACATGCGGATTAAAGGTTGAAAGCTTCGCTCTTGCAACACAGCGACCCCCTCCCCATCACCCCATACCACCACCGCCACCCTCCTCCTCCTCGACCCTGTGCAACCCCCTCCGTTTTACTGCTGTAGCCTGCACAAACACACACACACACACACACACTCTCACTCACACACCAGCTTGTGTCATATAGCTCCAGAAATATCCTCTTTACAGGCTGAGAATATCTTGAGTTCAAGTTTGAGTTGTTGGCCCCAGCCTCAAAGTAAAGGAAAAAATAAGGCCCACAGTGAGCTGGTGGCTTCATGACTGAACAAACATCTTGTGCCAACGCTGATTGAGTGAAACTTGCTATTTGGACATCTTTCCACCTTCCCCCCCAACTCTCTCTTACTCTCTCTCGCTGTCTTTTTAAAAAAATTTACAATCACCCTTTAAATAGTTCCTACAATCCTCTGAATGAATGTGCCCCCGTTTGCTGCATGTGCTTGTGAGGAGGCTGACATCATTCTCGGGGCTTTGGGTTTGTTGTGATCCGGCTCGCCACAAGCTGGGCCTCCTCTCCTTTTGTGGCTGACAGAAGCCTGCCAATTAAGCAGAGTCTGGCCATTAAAAGCAGCCAGGCATGTAGGTATAGTCCATATACCTACATGTAGGTGCAGCTTGAGCCTTTAAAAAGTGTGTGCAACTAAAAATGTGGGGGCTAGACGGGGTAGTACATTCACTGAGTCTACATTGATGTGGTAATTGAGATTATGTGAGCAAAGCACATTGGCTCTTAAATTTAAAAAAAGCTAATTGTATTTTGGGTGTCTCAGCCAATCATGGGGGAATAAATGGCGTATTTATTCCTCAGATGGAGAAAATTGAATTCTACTAAAAACAGAATAATGATCAACACTGGAATCAACATATAGGAAACCAACAAACCTAAAGAATCCTCCAAAGCGTAGGGAATTGAATGCACCTTCTTGGTCTTTTTTGTTTACATCCAACAGTCTTATCCTTTTTATTTCTTGTTTGTCTTTCTGTCGACATCTCCCCCGAATAATGTCCCATGTTGTAGTCAGACACCACTAAAGCTAAATCAAGACCCCCCAATGGTAGCAAAGTGCAATCACTTGTGCTTTGTCGCATTGTTTCTCATTAGCCAGTGTAGCTATAGAATGTGTTTCACGCGTTTTTGGTGCTGGTTCATTTATTTTTCACCTCTGATTCACATCCCACATGGAAACCCTATATCGGACATCGCCTTTGTGTGTGCACGTTATTTTCCTGATTTATTTTCGTGCACCTGAACGCGCGAAGAGACGCAAACCTATGGCACAGCTATAACGCGCAGACGCCACCGGTGTCCAAGGGGACTTGACGGGGACACGAACCGAGTGTGGTGAAGGTCTGAGCCTTATTCCTTCATGTGATTGTCTGAGTACATAAGGCCTGTGTGTTGTGTCTGGGCCCTGTGTCTGTGCGCCGTCACACACGTTAGCACAACCAGGAAATACTGCGCAGAAAAAGAAGAAAAAAAAACAAGACTGAAAACCAGATCACAAGCACCCTGGAAAAAACCCACAACCACCAGGAATAATTCCCTGTCGAATCTAATAAAGGCTTAACTGTGAGAAGGTATAGATTGACACTGATAAAACCCATTTTCATAAGAATCCTCTGAAGCTGAACACTTGGAAACCAGTGTGGCCAAGCCGGACAGCGTGTCACTCATGAAAGAAAACACAGCTTTTAGTGGCACAGAATTGGAACCCTGACTTTTTCTTTCTTTGTGTTTTAATTTAAATCCAACTCAGCACCATCGTAAACTAAAATTAGCCTCATCCCAAAGAATGCTGGGATTTCCCCCCTCTTTTTTCAGACAAAGCACAAACCACAGAAACCCTGGCATCATACAATCCAACAAGTCGAAAAGGCGAAGAAGAAACAGTCGAGTTTAGAGAATAATAATTACAATTAAAAAAAATCAAGTAAACACAACAATGTAGAACCTAACATATTGCTTAGGGTTGGTAGCTTATTGAGAAAAATAAAACACAACTTTTTTTTAAGCGTAAATCCACGAGCGGTGTGTCTCACAGTCCCGTGTGCGTGAGGCTCCGAGAGGGGGGGCAGATCGTGTAGGTTTTCCTCCATCAAACTTCAAAACAAAGCAGGAATGTATATCCATTCACAGGAGGGGGAAAAGAAGAAGAAGGGATGAGGGGGAGGCGGAAAAAATACAAGACCGACAAAAGTTTGGAGCAGTTCTGGTGCGCTCGCGTTAAGACTCCGGCTACGATCGTGTTGGGGATGGACACCGTGGTGGGGGCTTTTGTTGTTTTGCTTGTATTTTTTTTTTTTTTTTTTTTAAACCCTCAGTATTTCCTCGTTCTCTGAGTGTGTGGGGGAGGGAGAATGTGGACGCCTGGCTGCCACCTCCACACGGGGTGGGACGGAGGGGGAGGCCCGGGGCCCCTCAGCGAGTTCAGGGAGTAAGCGGGACACAGATCCCCGTCGCTGCCGACAACCAGCGACGGCGGGGAGGGGAAATTCGCCATCAGGCTGAAAGGCATTTCTGCGGCCGGTGCTGCGGTGCTGGCGCTGCTGCTGCTGCGTTTGCGTCTGCTCGGTAAATCCTCCGTGGACGCCTCCTGACGAGAGGAGGAAGAGGAGCATGATGAAGAGGACGAAGAAGACGAAGAGGAGGAGGAGGAGGAAAAAGAAGAAGACAGGGCAGCCTTGTTGACCCTGGGCACGTTTTGTTTTGTTTGCAACCTGGAAACTCGGGCTTTCTTGCTCCCCAGCACCGCAGCCTTCCAGGTTCTGTGTCCGTGCCCCCCCTCCTCGTCCTGGGTGCTGCTGCGTTCCTGAGGGCCACAAGGGGACCTGGGGGGGGCCACACCAGGGCTCTTATCTGTGGCTTTAATCCCGCTATTGAAAAAGTCCCCTTGCTTGATGATGGCACCGCTGATATGCAGGCCATAGCTGCTCTCCGCCTTATTGTCTCCTTTACATTTGACTCCAGAGGCCCGGCTCTGGTATTCATATTCATCACAGCTTTCCTCCACTTTAACTTTCACATTGTGGAGGTTGAAGGGAGGGGTCCTGGCCGCCCTGCCGCGGTCCGAGTGGGGGGCGGCTGTCACAGGGGCCTCCTCCGCCTCGGTCTTTATTTTCCTCAGTGGGGTTGGCAGTTTTAAGGTGGGCACTTTCGCCTCCCTTTTTTCGGCACATTTGGGAAACAGGTCCTGGTCACACTGTGCGTTGAGTCCCGGGGGGCATTTGATGGGGTACCCGGGGGTCCTGCGTGTGGGGTGAAAGGCCTTGCTCCGGGTGAGTCCCGGTGAAGAGGAGGGCAGCTCCACACCAGGATCAGCATCACACGCCTTCTCCCTTTTGAAGCTCTGGCCCACAACTGAGTTAAATTTTGGTGGCTGTATGGGTCCCAGGTCCTTTCTGTATTCACTGCAGACAAATTCACATTTTTGCCTTTTCTCCTGTCTGCTGTCTCCCGGGTGTGGGGGGGCAACATGACCCAGTGCCCTGTGCTGCTTCTCGTGGTTGTAGTGAAACGTGGGCTGCAGGACCAAAGGTGCTTTACTAGTGGTGACGCTTTTGGAGAGAGAGCCGACCCGGGCGCGTCTGAACCGGATGCTCTGCACCGAGACCCGGCTCGAAACCGAGCTGGAGTCGGACTGAGAGGAGCTCTCCTCTTCCTCTGAGCTGACCTCTGAACTCTCCGACTGGGTGTCATCCTCGTCCTCTTCCTCCTCGGAGCTCCCGGAGTTGCTGCTGGTGGAGAAGCCCGACCCAAAATCCGAGTCGGGGTACGCCCGGTCCGAGTAGGTGCTGGACTCGGTGTCGCTGCTGTAGATCTCCGGGAAAGTCTGCTCCTGGTGGTGCTGCTGCTGGTGGTGGTGCTGGGGTCTCGGGTGGAGATAGAAATCCTGGCCGAGGTGGAAGGCACCGAACGCGGTCCCGTGGCTGCCGGTGGGTTTGGGTTGCACGAGAAGCACCGGCGCTACGTGCTGGTGCGCGTGCCTGCTCCTGCTCCACGAGTGCCTCGCGCCCTCCTTGCCCCCCCCCTCGCGCCTCCTCTTCCTCTTGTGGAGGAGGAGGTCGCCGGCGGAGCGAGCGAGCCTGGACTGAGCGGCCATGGCGGACTGGAGCACCGCGGGCTGCCGGCTCACCGCGCCCCGGTAGAACGAGTGCCTTTGGCTCAAAGTAACGCAGTTCCCTGTTATCTTAGATGTTTCATAGTTTTTAAAGTGTTTGTGAGCGGATTTAGTCGCCGCACGGAAATCCCGACTGTGGGTTTTGTGGTAAAATTGAGGTAGTTTGGAGTCGGTGAGGCAGGGAGCCAGCTCTCTGCGCCGGGCCGCCTTGCTGAGAGTCTCCGGGACGCCGTGCAGACTGAACCAAACTTTCTCCCTCCACAGCTCGGCCTCCCCGGCGCCGAGCTGCCCCGGGGACGCGTGCACCTCCCCGGGGGGAAGCGGCGCTTTGGCTTTCCTTTTGTTGGACTTCAACACCCGCTCCGTCTTGCAGGAGAAGTACAGAGCCTCCACGTCCTCCCGCGATATCAGCGTGCACTTCGCGGCGTGGAAAGCTATCGAGTTGATTGCCTTGAGCTTGCGCAGCTCCTCCAGGTCGCAGTGGTGCTTCCTCACCTTCAGGTGGTCCATGCGCTTGTGCACCGTGGTCCGAGGGATGTTCTTCAGCAGGTCGGTGAAGACCTGGGACAAAGCAAACATTTGCTTGCCTTGGATGAGCAGGTATCCCAGTCTCACCCCTTGCATTTCCTCAAAACCACACTCCAGGTCTCCCATGTTTCATACAGCAACTCCAATGTGCTTAATCCATGTACAGTCACTCTCAGTAATTCTGTGGATGTACGCGTAAATGGCATGGGGGTCTGGAGCTCAAGACATCCTGCTCATACCTTTAATCCATCCACACTGCTGCTGCTGCTGCTGCTGCTGCTGCGTCATGAAAATGTAAACTTTGACATGAGGAGTTAAAAGGAGCTGCCGGTGTCTCATAGGTCGAACGAGCCGACAGCATCCACTCGTCGCCTCTTGCCCCGCACCGGCATGGTGGAGGAATGCCGATCCAAGGATGCGTCCACCAAGCCGGGGGGCTGCTCCTCTGCTACCTGCCTCTGCAGCCGGCTCCACTCCCCTCTGGTCGGCAGCAGGACGGAGGGGTAGGTGTACACCACTGCCTCAGCCAGAGGGATAAAACAGGGAGAGAGGAGAGTGAGAGAGAGAAGAGGGAGGGAGGGAGCTGTGAGGGTGGAGGGGAGGGAGAAAGAGAGAGAGAGAGAGACAGAGAGAGAGAGAAAGGGAATAACAGCTAAAATGCAGCTGCTATTCTGGCTGCTGGTTGAGCCACAAATAAAATGACACAGAGGGGAGGTGCGCCAGTCTGGAGACACCTTCATCAATTAATGCCCCCGAAGTAGACGCCCATTGGACGATGCTGACAGGTGATGCAATAAAAATGGATACCCCCACCACCACCCCTACACACACACACACACACACACACACACCACTACAATAGTTCACAATTGTGCCCCCACTCTCCGCTGTTTAAGTAAATGATACATTTATTGCAAGTTCATATATCAAAGCTAAATAAAGACCTGATAATAAAATACAATCCCCCCTCCCACAGTTATTTGCGTGTAGAGTAAAGCCGAGCCTGCAAAATGTCGTGATTATAGACCGGAGTGTGTTTTTGCTGTTATTCCCCTTTGGTCCACAGCAACATGCATGCAGGTCGTGCGTGGTCCTGTATGCAGTGGGGTTGCATGTGCTGGTGAAATGCATGCTCCACGTATTTTAGACGGTCCCTTGAGTGTGTGTGTGTGTGTGTGTGTCTGTGTGTGAGTGATTGAAGTCAGCACCGTTTAAAACAAAGATATTTGCTGCTTTACACTCGGGGAGCTGCTTTTCCACGTCCACGCTGCTGTTGTTCCTCTGAGCAAGACTCAACTCTTCTCCTTTAGTTTTCTCCATATGAATTCTTCCTCGTTGGTTGCCTATACACTGACCTACTTATATAGACTATGTAGGTCTAATTGTCTGGCTACACCATAATGAATTAATCGGCATTCGCAATTTTTTTCTCCCCCACCTTTTCCCCTTTACATAATTTATCTTGTGTGTGTCTAAAATAATTTGAGACATGCTGTTTAATTCAGGGTGTTGCCCTGCTAATATGTATTTACGCATACAATTGTTATATTTGGAATCGTAAGTGTATATAGAGCGAAATATATTAAGTTAATGTAAATTTAGTGGAGTCATTGTAAAGCGTTAAATCCCCGTTAACCCCCCCCGGTAAACCATGAGAACAGTGATTGGACCGAACTAAATGTGCAGAGTCAGGGTTGCTTTTCCCACATGATTTCGAGACAATGTGAGCACACATCCAATCAGGAGTTGTCGCTTAAAAACACATTTATAACTCGACATCTTGGAGCGATAATTAGACAAGAAAACACACAGTATATTACATTAAATATGAAATTGATATCGTAATGATATTATGAATTGGGGTGTTGTTACTATTAACGTGTTGCAACATGAAGGAGCAGGAGCCTGCATTGGTAATTGTGGGATTACTGAACATGTTACTGTGCATGTGGGCGAATTTATTTCTAGAGATCTTTTTGTGTGTGTTTATCTGTGTGTCCTGTTCACGTGTACACATTTAAATGATGTGCAAGGTACGCACACAAACACACGCATACGGACTCACACACACATAGGCACACACACGCACACAAGCATGGTTTCCACAGAAAAAGAAAGTATGAACATGCAAACACACATTTACACAAAAAGACAAGCAATTAGATCGTATGGGCACATCTAATTGACACAGGCAAACACACACACACACACACACACACACACACTCACTCACGCAAACACAAGCAAGATTTCCACGGAACATGCACGTGCAAACACAAGCATGACATATGAGTACACAAAGGAAGACACGCGCAATCTGCACGCACGCGCACATCTTATCGACACACGCACGAATACGAAAAATAATTTGAATTCACGCAAACATTTTATTGGGCACGCGAACGCACACACACATGACGAGAGTATTTGAAGACACACGCACACCTTACTGACACACACATGCACGTACACATTCAAATACGCAATTGAATGCACACGCAAATCATATTGAAATACGAATGCACACTAGCACGTATAGGGGAAAACACGCGCAATTTGACCCCCCCCCCCCCACACACACACACACACATAGCTTATTGACATACACGCACGCACACACACAAAGGCTACACGGACACGCAGAGGAACCACAGGCTGAGGGCACCACCCACACCGCTGTCTAAATAATATGACTGTGTCCTATATAACATAGACTAATTGTTTGAATTAGCAGTAAGACTACGGAAGCCTGTTTGGACTGGTTATTGTGTTTCGCCCCTGAGCCACATTTTCCCAGCGTCATGTTCCGTCTTTATTCTCCATGTAAAAACCGTGAATCCCCTGTGACTAGAGACTGGGCCGAGACAAAGACATGGACGGGCTCATCTCCACAAGACGATTTACTCATGCTATTTCTTATTTGTTTACCTCAGTGTTGCATACACGTTGGCCAAGCGTTTATTGCAGCTCCTTGCTGGAGAAATATCCTAAAAATACAAATCCGATGAATGTGGACTAAACATTTCTTCCCCAGTTTTTTGGGTTTAACACTTTTTTTTATGGTGAAGCTATTTAATAAGATTGTATTGCCTCGTGGATGAAGTCATTGAGATATCTAAGGACTGACTTTGTGTGAGCTTACTTTATATTCGATAAGCCATGAAAGCCTGTTTTACACCGCGCAAGTAGCTTGAGGACATTCAGAGTTACACTCAGTGTTTTGTGTGTGTGTGTAAATATCAGTGTATGCAAGTCTTATCCACTGTCCCATCACTTTATTTATCTCCAGTATACCTCGGTTATCTGTCCTCCTCCACCGCTTGGCTCACAACCTGCTCGGTTTGCAGGAGAACTCGCCTCTCACGCACGGCTCCGTGCACCCACCAGCGCAGAGCACATGGGGATTCACTGCACTGAAGGTCCACATCCCCCGGGGGAGTAGAACCACAGTCACCGTGCACTGCAGGAACACACAGTCGATTCGCTGCTTCATCACCGGGTCCTGGCCACTGCACGTCTTATTCCGCTTCATGAATCTGGGTTTACACTACGTAACGAACTCATTGTTTTCTCTGACCACATCCAGTATGGCTGCATCCAAGGAAGAAAATGTAAAACAATTTAAACTTCTTTTTGCTCATTCTCAACTCATCTAAATTCTGCATTCATCCAAACTTAACAGTCATCTTATGCACTTCGTAAATTACGCAAAGTTGTGAAAATTGCTCAGACATTTTGGACAAAGGCTTACCGTCAGGCAACTGTCACTGAGATAGATTCAACTATAGCTTAATAATAATATTATTGTATCCTATAACTTTCTTCAGGATTTTGTAAAACATGTCTCTCAAAAGTAGCCTTTCCTGATCTATCTGTTTTATTTTCTCCCACTCTGGTTCCTGCACTCAACTGCCCCACGCTGGCTCTGTTATCATTGTTTTTTTTATATTCATGCCATCACCGCATCTCACGGTTTGAAACAATGACCAAATCATGTCATAATTTATGAATAAAAATAATCGTGTGTATTTACATATATTTGATTATTCCCAATTAAGATCGGGCCCTCTTTGTTATGCAGATTTGGGGATACGCCAGATGCCACAGGGCACTTATTCCCAATTCCCTCCTCCGGTCTCTCCCTCTCTGTCCTGCGCCTGGATGATGGCCGGATCCGGAGGGGAGGAGACGAAGCGGAGCGGCCGGGAGAGAGAGCTCAAGCTCGGGGGAGGTTTCCTGCAACAGCCCGCTGAGTGCTGGTGATGCAGGTGAAAAGTCCCCGGAAAAGCAGAGGTTCGATTTTGTAGCCTCATACAAGTGGTGGATATTCCAGTCCGCTTGATTTGTTGCCTCACCGAAGTTACAGTGCAGGGTTGAAATTCCCTTTAATCTGAGGGATATGTTCGTGGACACGAGTTAGGCTGCGTCAGAGCCATTATAATTTAGGTTCAAGATAACAAGATAAGAAGTATTACAATAATCCCTAATGTAGCCCACATAGTTTCAAAGAAGTAAAACAAATCGTACATTAAGTAAAAAGGAGTCAATTGTGTATATATATAAATTACACCCATACACACACACAGGGACACACACAAAAGTAATACTGTAACGTTATATTCATTCATTCAAATAGACAGGGGCTTGGAAGGGATGGAAGTCAGTCTACGGTAAGGAGGAGCACGCACGAACACACATGCACACACAATCACAATCTGAATCTATTGATGGAGGAATAAATACAAACTTAAACTTATACCTATAATTACATTAAATCTGCATCTCAAGTAGTGCCAGCAGGCACACACACACACTCACGCAAACCACCAGTTTTTTGCAATGTAACCAACATTTTAACATTAACATTTTAATAAAGTAAAATGAAGAGTAAATCAGATCAGGTAGTCCTTAATTTCTTTATGAAATGTGGATCTAAATGGACAAAGTTAATTCCGATAAATCAAACAATAGACACACTTTACGCAGTAGCAACTTGGAAACCAGTTTCTTTCAGGTTTATTTAACTTGTTCATCTTGTGAATTTCATACATTTTTTATGAGCTCGCTGGCCGTAAAAGGAGAAAAAAAAAATCTTTCGGTTCAGACGACGAACTCTTCCAGTTCTCTAACACACATCAAACCCAACGTGGTCCATTTCTGCTTGTGCAGCCCCGCGGCTCGTTTGCGCAGTGAGTTTTATGGAGACACTTGGTCAAGGAGGCGCAGGCTCTCTCTTGTAAGAGCATTTAGACTTTTTATGACACAAACCCACTGGCCCATGCCAAAACAATGAATTCCTCTCTCTCTCCACCCCCCAGCAGCCCGGCAGAATGTGATTTTACATGCAATCCGAGCCTGAAGTGTGTGTGGACAGTGGTGGGGGGAGGGGCTCTCTTCACCTTTCACCCTGCCGTGTTGGAACTGTTTGTATTTTTTGTCCTCCTTCTTCTTCTTCTCCTGAATGTGGTTTAACTAAATGATCACGATGGCTTGGAAGCGTTGGGTTGTTCATGTCCTTTCCACGGAGTTCATCTTTTCCACGTTTCACACTTTTCCCACATCAGGAGTCTAGGATTCAAGATTCAAAGATCTCATTACACTCAGGTACAATGGGATTGCAAGGGGCTTCTCTCTTACAATCTTCATCTTGATAAAAGACGCTTCACTCTAACAAATTTCTCCTAACATATTAGGAGAAACATAAACATAGCTTAGAAACATAAGCATAAAAAAGCAACAGTACATAACTAAATATATATAGAAGATAAAGTAATGAAAATAAGCGAGATATAGACGCAAGAATTAAACTCAATCAGAAACACCCTTAAACAAATACAAGACTGCTGATCTATTATCCTCATCTTGGTATTGGTCTGTCACAACCTTCACATTGCTTCAAAATACAGTATGATAACTTTCAAAGACGTGCAGAATACATAGAGATAAAATGTATAATTTAAAATATCTATAAAGCCTGGCATTGTAGTTGTAGGGCGGGACAATATGGTCAAAAAATGTATATAGGTAAAAGTGTTCATATCAGTTCTTATCAATAATTATAAATTATATTTTTTTAAGCCACTTGATACGTTTGTATTAATATTTATTTTAAGTGTAGTTTAACCTCATGAGCAGAAAATGATACACACTTGATAAACAGCAAAACCTTTGATAAAACTGAAGTAGATCACTAATTTGTTACACAACTGGACTGTGCACAATACATGAGAAATATATTATTATATCAAACCTTTGTTATTGCTATTGATGGAAAATTATATCGTGATACTAATTGATATTGTTTTATTGCTCAGTCCTATACAGCCCCTAAACTGCCTGGATAATTATCACTCATGTAAATGTAATGAAGCATTTAGGTTAGATCAAGTGAATAATGGTAACCTTAAAACTTGCTGCATTAGTTGTATTTGTGCAGCAGAGAGAATACATGACTCGTGATTACAGACAACTGACACAAAAATGTAGACGTTTGAATCCAATAGACATTTGAAGAGGGGAAAAACTTGTGCAAGTGTATCTGTTAAACACTGTTGTCTTTGTTTCAATGGCAAATGAAAGCTAAAAGAAAAAAAGTCTGAATGTGCTCCGCCAGACTGTGTGAAAATTGATCGAGCCCATCACACGACACATATTTTCCTGAACTAAACACATGTACATGCATAGCATACATACAGTGGGAGACTGTTTAGTTAATACATACAAATAAAATATTCTGTACTAATTAATAAAGGGGAAAAAGCAGAGTTCCACATGCAGGCACATGCACGCGCCCACACACACAAACACACACATGTTTAAGGAGAAAATTGGGTGTTTGCTGTGCACATTCTTTATGCTGCAGCCCTTTTTCTTAGAAATGTCATAAAACTTGACTCATGTAGAGATGGAGTTTGTTAGACAATCTATAGAACAACATAAGGTAAAGATCCATCTTGCATGTAAGACTGTGGGTCTGAGCGTTGTCTTTCCTCATCCTGCACAGAGACCACACAACTTCCCCAGCCAATACAAACATGCCCGAGACTCAACTGTGAGGGTCCTCTGACCATATACATTTAAAGTGCTGTGTGGACAAATTTTTAACAATTAAATGAAAACAAAAGACACAAGCACAGAGGAGACCACTCCACTGAAACGCAAATTAAACTGTTGTTTTCCACACTTTCTAGAGTTCTTTAAAATGTCTGTACACTGGTAAACTAGTGACATGAGAATTGCCACAATGAAATGTGTATTTCACGGGTGTTTTTTCAATATTTTTGTTTATTTCTGCTGCCTAGCCCAAGTCAAAACATTCTATTGTACATCACTGAAGATAATATCAGTCACTGAACCAGGCACGCTACTGTGTAGAACCCAGAGAAATATTTTTTGAAAACCCCCGCAGGCGCCTCTGTCATACAACCAGCCCTGCAGGTTATTTGCATGGTGCAAAACTAATGTGCATGTGTCCAGCAAGTATCAATACAGATCATTATGTGGCTGAGACAAGGCCGCTTATTTTTCCAAACAGATCCAGGTCAAAGGTAGAACCGCTGCTCCAGTGGCTTCAAGAGAACCAAATCCAAGCACTACCAGATGGACATGTATGAACAACAGAGCTCTGACAGGCATAGAAGACTGTGTGGCTATAACATAGCTTGAATTATATAAAAGCTATGAGTGCTGTGTGTACTCCGAGGTCAGCACTAGCAATTGGGAGCAGACGGTGTCGCTGCAATTTTGCGTCTCAGAGAAAGCTCCTCTCCCACAACCTGAGGAACATTATACATGATTCGTGCAGACTTTGACTTAATCAAGTGCAAGTTGTGAAAATCATTTGCCATTTTCAGTGTTTCAGTAGCTATACGGGCCTCTCCACAACCGCTGCTCCCTCCTTCGCCTCCCTTTGTTCTCTCCAGCTCTAATAGGTTTTCCCCTGCCACACACAATTCACTTTTTTTCCTCCCCAGCTCCCCTTCCCTACCCCCCCCACGCCCCCTTTTAGTGCAGTGCCCAGTGTCGACTGGAGCATTTGAGCAATTTGAAATTAAAGCAAACAATGGGCAGGCACTCCCAGGGACCTCTCGCTCACCATATTACACGGAGGACGCTCGTGTGCTCTTGCGCATTATTGGCAAGTCATTACGTTTCTCTGGAAACCAAGAGCGGGAGCTCGCTCAGAGGAATCGGTGATGCAAGCAGCAGCTGAGTGCTTGGAATTGTGTGTGTGTGTGTTCAGGAACATCCTTGGCAACAGCATGGGGATGCTGTCAAAACAAAACTGTATATTGACAGCTCTGATTAAGGCTCCTCAAGGCCAATTAAATACATATTTTTGAAAATAAATGTATTCATTGTACAATGCAAAGTTGTCTCAGTGGCTCCACACTCATTAGGCCTTTTACCTTTTATAATCTTGTGCCATTTTTAATCATAATGAAATGCCCATGTTCCAGCCCAGGCTGGAAGCAAAGATTCAAGTTGATTTGTCAGTAAAAAAGCAAACAATAAATCTAACAAACAAATGATACAGCTGTCATTGACTTTAAAGCTGTAAAACTGTAAATAAAGAGAAGATTCTTTTGTATTTGTGTGCTTTAACACATCATTAATGTTGTGTTTTTATCATCTTGTCATAGTCATGTTGTTGTTTTGAATGAGTTTGATGCATCAAAAGACCTACAACTGTGACGTGAAATGTGGATGTGTACAAACATGATGACATATGAAAAACATCCTGTGTAACAAGAGAATAATATTAAGCCTGGGGCATTATTATGAACATACACAGTCTAGTGTGACATTGCAACAAAGGGCCTTTTAAATGTAGGAAGATTTCATATAAAAAGGGGAACAAAAACCCAACTGTTCAGAAGTGACAAGAACAACTTGTTTTATGATTAGAAAGGCAAACCTACAACGATGTCTCCCAGGCCTCTGTGTCTTGTTCTTCCTTTACTTCAGGTTATTATGCTGCAACGCATGGTTCCCTAACCCTAATGCATTAGCCGACTAATAAAGGCATTTCAATTTCTACAGCAAGAGTGGCTTGGTTTATTTTCTTTCATGTATGAAATTAATTTGATTGTTTGGTCTATTCGAACTATATGAAACCCCTTAAAATTAACAATTATTAATTGTTACTTATTCTCCTGCTATTTAGTTGCTTGATTGATGATTTATTTTTAAATCTGCAAAATCAGTCCAATGTCAAAAGGGATCAAATAAATATGAACAATGCTGGTCAAAATTTCAAAGATGACAAATTGACATACTCACATGTTATGTAATGCAATATTATATTTAAAACAACATAAAGTAAAAAAGACCATTCATACGTTAGAAGCTATTTGTGCCAAAGCTTACTCCTGCACTGTATAAGTTTTGTTTACATTGTAAATATTTAATTGTCTTATAGTTCCTTGTTTTTGTATTGTATTGTATTCTCTACTTTACTTGTAACAAGTGTGTATTACTATTCCCTCTTTGTTGGTGTAACACGGTTGATTTCTGAATTTTCAAACATCTAAATTTACTTTATTGGCGAATAATTAATGATTTAATAGACAAATGATTTCTGATCATCTATTTGTTTTGAATGAGTTTAATAAGATGTAATCACACATCCACAAGCCTGACTGGTAAAGCTCCTCAAGTGGATGGTTTTACAATTGTTTATATCATATATGAGTTTTTATTCCATGTATCTTGTATTCTTATATCCCTCAAGTATTGCATGCTACTTATTATGACTTTACTGTTGTCTATTTTTGACTGCCCTCGTGAAATGTTGCAAATTTCCCCACTGTGGGAGTTCTTAAACACTAAATTTAGCTGGTAGGCCTTAATAAAACAATCACACAAGATGCAAACACTTAAACAAACCCAGCTAAGTTTTTACATGTATTGTCAAGAGTCCACACATGAAGGACCCCTGCTGTAGACAAGTGTTAAACACAGTCTCTTATCATTTGCAGCAGAACTCTGTGTGACACTACCTCTGCCTCCTCAGCTCCATGTTGTCAAACTGGAGTGAGCTCTCCCTCTCTCTCTCTCTATCTCCCTCTCTCTCTCTCTCTCTCTCCCTCTCTGCAGCAAACTTTCAAACCACCTCCGCCATGTGAATCCAACTAGGAAGTCCCAGCGAGCCAATCACGTCGCGGCTGTATTCCTGTCAGGGGGCACGCAAGCACGCACGCCGGGCCCTGCGTGGCTACGCACTTCCGGTCCTCTCCGAGGTCCCCCCCCTCTCTGTTCCTCACCGTCGCGCCGCGAACTGGATGTTTTGGTAAAAAAAAAATACGGTGTAGAAAAGGGACGTGAAGGTGTTTTACACATGACGCCCGGAGCGAGCGGGGCCTAAAGCGGCGCGGCGGCGGGAAGAGGCGCGGGGACGGCTTCCGCTCCACTCGACGTCTCGTATCCCTCCGCATGTCCGCTTTCTTCCTAGATGGTCTCCGGCGAGCGTGTGTGTGGCGGAGGACGACGAGTCCTCGACGAGTAACATGAAGGAGATGATTGGGGGTTGCTGCGTGTGCTCCGACGAGCGGGGCTGGGCTGAGAACCCGCTGGTGTACTGCGACGGACACGGCTGCAACGTAGCCGTGCACCAAGGTAAGCTGCTAGCCGCCGTTAGCTCCTGCCGCTAGCTGCTAGCCGTTAGCCTACAAGAGCAGTTGGCGTTGTCTCGTTGGCGAGGTTATGGAGGTGATCCGTGTGTGGATCCTCCTCCGCCTCCCGCCGGGCCGGGGTCAGGGCTTCACCCGGCCGGCCAGGCTGTCCACTGACTCGGGCTGGAGGACAATTCTCCATGGACGACGTGGGCCAGCTGGATTCTCAGCGTAAAGTCTGTCTACGAGTGCCAGTAATAGTGTTGATATGTGTGATACAAGGAAGCAGAACTACCCCTGTCTGAAGGTGTAAACATGAGATGTTTTGCATAAATAACCCCACCTACTGACACAAGCACAGGCTTGAACCGAGGGAAACGTATTCAAACTTTGCTGCTCAGGTTGCAAGTCGAACATGTGGAGCACAACATTGACTTCCAGCGGCTGCACGTTAGCTCGTAGTGTAGTGACTGTAGCGCTTACCCGAGATGACTCGGGCTGATGACGTCCAATGTTTACAAATCTAACAGCTGGCCTTGTGACCGTTTGGCAAACACAGTGGGAGAATGGAAACTATTCGAAATATCAGCAGCTCTTGAGCCATACACCAGCATGTCAGTGTGTCTGCTCTTGCAGCACGATTTTTTTTGTTAGTGTTTGGACTGCTAATGAAAGAGCATGTCTCTAAAAGCCTAATTGTTGCAAACATGGTTGCACTCAGATCTATCACATGTTAAATCTCTGCTCGTCTTTGCTGGGGTTGAAACTACGTTGCTAAAGCGAATCCCATGGGGTAATGTGATCTGCTGTGTTATTATTAAGTTCACAGTTGTGCCAAGTCGCATCATATTTATTTTAATGTTAAGGTTGCATCACATGGTCGAAGCCGTAGCTTGTCAAGCTTCATGATTTGTAAACACTGTCAGTTCACTTACCATTTTGAGACTGAGGAAAGAACTAGACAAGGACAACGTAGTGGATTTTTATCTACTTCTTGTTTCTAAGGATTGAAAGCTACAGTAAGGTATTGGATGACTTGGCTACCAGACCACTTATAAAATCTCACACCAGAACATTTACCCTCTGCTACACATCTAGTCACTGATCAAATGTGGTCTGGTTATATTTCTTTGGTCTAATAACCGTGCAGTACATTGTATTATTAATTTTGTGTGCAGTGCTTTGCAAAAGCACCGAATGATGTAAGATCGGAAATAGGTACGAGCCACTTGTTACTCCATTAAATTATTGGTTGCAGACATTCTTCATTATATTAGTTGTAAAAAAGCAGGAATTTGATTCAGACAAGCAGCAGCACTCTGTTATTGTGTTAACTTGTCCTGATCTGCCCCTCCACCACATATATGACATCATCTGCTTGAATGAAACTAATTTGCCAGAAGCAGTTGAGTAGCAACATCTGCATTTAATGAATCAGAAAACCTTCATTTTTTTAATTGAATAATTTCAATATCGGTCAGAACACTAACATATTTCAAATCCTAAAACAGAGCTTGTTATTTATTTATATCTAAAGAAAACAGATGTTTTTAAACTTGTTGACAATGAATGCTGACAGGAGTGCTGCACAGGAGTGGGAGAGTGTCCAGATTTCAAACTTGAAGAACTATATATATAAACTAATGTATTGCATTGGAATAGATAGGTAACCGTGCAAGGAGTTGTAGTATTCACTTATGTCTTTTCAGTATCCTAAATTACAATATACCATCATCATATTATGTTTAGAGAGTAAATACTTTTTTGAATTGTCTGGAGTGTCACTTTCCTTCCACATTGCACCAAGAGAGAACACTATCTACCAGCAACTCTGTTAAAGAGCTTTTATTGTCGATGTAGTATTTAGAGTTTAGTATTTTCTCCACACACAATTGTGGACATGATTAGGCCTGGTAAGGATATATTTTATGTGACCGAGTTAAAGATTGGGTGAAGAATATCCTAACTAATGCTTGATTGTTTTGTCTGCATGTCTGGTCACTAGTTTCTCCATTAACTCGGTAACCTTTGGGTATTTTCTCGGAAATCTGGATTAAGGCTTTGTTTTTCATTGCATTATTAGCTCTGGTCGGATCAGAAATAATCTGAAAATGTGTAGAGGTAGGCTATTTAGAGTAGATGCAGCACAGGCAATTTCACCTTGATGGGTGAGTCTCATAATAGTCAATGAAAGCAGTTTATAACTTCAGTTGAAAACCGTGTTTGGCATCTTGGACAATATATTTTTAACTAATGCAATGGGAAATGATGGTTACTTTCACATTCACACAGCATTTACCTCAATTTGAACTTAAATGATACATATTCTACTCATTTAGATTCACATTTTTATTTTGGGTTATTGCTTGAAAAAGTTCTACATAAAACAGAAAACGTATCACTTTCCTCATACCGTCCATGTTTTTTCTGCAAGAGGGGTTCCTTTTATCGCAGTCTTAAGGGTTTTTAACTTTGCAGAACGTTTTTATACACACTCAAAACTAAATATGACACTAGAGTCAACAACTGAAAAGCACAACAGGTATCCTTTAACAGTCCCCTTTGAAATCCAGCTGTTTCTGAAGCAGACAACCTCTCCTTGACCTTTCTCCTAGAAATATGTGGGGGAGGTCATACAATTTACGATTGGTTTAACCAGTTTGTAGAGCAAATGTTTATCATTGATGCCTCTATCTGTTGGTATTAACAATGCATTACCAAGTATTCTGCCATTGTCCTGGGGGATTAAATATTTTGTGACACAGGCACAGCATGTCAGCTGTCAGCAGAGAGATGTATAAAAAACAGCAGCAGTGTTTTCAACAGTCTGTCACATCAAAGCTCTGCTCCAACCACAAATCTGCCTCATATCACATGTAAAAAAAAAAAAAGATCTGTACAGATGTTTTTCAGCTTTGGTTTGTAGCTGCATTTGTCAACATGTGTTCATTAGCACTGTGTAATGGCATTTTGTGGTACAGGGTGCAGTTTCTGTTGTGGTTGTGATTTCCCTCTGTAATGCTTATCTTCATCTCTCCTCAGCTTGCTATGGCATTGTACAAGTACCCACTGGTCCTTGGTTCTGTAGAAAGTGTGAATCTCAAGAGAGAGCTGCCCGTGTGGTGAGTCACAGTCTTTCTATCTATTCATCATTTATGAGTAAAGTTGAATAACAGATCTCCGTTGGGAAAAATGGTGGACTTCATGATCTTGAATGTTACAAATATTTACAAATACACAGTGAAAACACTAAATGGTTGGGTCTCTTTAAATAGCTTAAAATAAAGCATTAATTTTTTACTTACTGGTTATAAGTTGTTCATCACTGTAACTGTTGATGTCTGGGAAGCTGACAGTTACAGGACACAAAACTACATTTAAAAAAAAATTAATCAGAGAGGGAATTGAATTGCAGTACAATGACATCACTAAATAAATGTGATGGTCAGTTTATGTGAAAAGTGACAAGATCAACCCACACACATATATAACCTATACAAATATTTTATACCCTATTTATTTCAGGTTTGCAGCAGTTTGTAAAACAAATGTTCAGCCCTGATGCAAGGGAACAGAACTGCAACGCTGTTCAGCTCAAGATCATTGATAGGGATTTTTAGGCCTAACTCCTGCTCAAAGTAATCTACGGCGTTGGATAGTTTTGAAGAAACTGAGGAGTCTATGGTTTTTTCCCCTTCAGGATGCAACAAAAGCAGAAAACTGAAACTTCCTCATGTAGTGTAGAGAAAAAAAGCGTCCACGTAAAACTCCTACTCTCACCACTGAGAGGAAGTTTGTCAGGCGTGTGCACTGTACACTGAACAATAGCACATCCTTGTCTGAAATTAATATTATTCCAAAAAGGGACAATCCAGCAAAATATAAAACAAGGGGTGTGATTGTCCATCACAAGGTTTTTCTGTAGACATCACCCAACCCTACAGTTTAATAAAAACTATAGTGTCAAAGGTGACTGGAGAAAAAAAGCACTTGAGGTCTGTGCAGACTTACCTGCTGCTGCCTCTCTTTGTAGTGCATTCTCCTGCACCCACAGGATCTTTGTGGTGTGTGCCATCTCCCTCGGTGTTTTGCCTCACGTGTGCCTGTTTGCTCACAGTCTGTAAACTGTACCATTTACCATCAAAAATCACCAAATGCTTTTTAATCTTTATTAAAAATATCCTTTAAATATTCATATAAATGCTGTTTGATTGTATAGACTTTACCCACTACCATTACACCAAGCACCATTTTATTTGTGCGCCATACTATGGTATGGTAACATTTAGGGCTGCAACTAACGACTATTCTGATAGTCGATTAGTCACCGATAATTGAAACGATTAATCGACTAATCGGATTATGAATGACACAAATTCTCAATTGCTATTATTTAGCAAGCAGCTTTTAAATTTTTGCTTGAGGTTGTTCAAGGCATGTGATGACTGAAAATAAAGACAATAAAGATTTATACTTCATTAACAAAAATGTCTTTTAATAAACTTTGCTGCATATAAGGGTACTGTTGACACAAAAGCAAAGAAAAATCAAGTTTTTGTTCATTTAAAACCAAGGACAGGCAAAGTGCTAATAAAAAATATTAATTTAAATTTAAGTTTCCCTTTTTACTGTGAACCAATAACAGGCCAAGTGCTGGTACTAAAAATAAATTAAAATTCAAGTATCCATTTTTCGTGTTAACAAAAAAGGACAGGGAAAGTAACAGCAATAAAAACATCAACAAACAAAACTACAGTCTTCTTCTGACTAAATAATTGTGATTAAAAAAAAGAATGCAACCTTGATGTATCTATTAGTGATATCAAGGAGTGTGAAATGAGTTGCAGCTTGATTGAATGTAAAAGGAGTGTTGGGCCTTGTTGAAGGTATGCACTCTACTGACTTCCATTCTACTTTGATTAATTCAATAAACAGGAGTATTGTTTGATGTAACGTTGGGTTTTTAAAAAACATGCAGATTGCCCAAGGTTGTCTAAACCCCTGCATCCAACTGTATGTAACATTTTTAATGACTACAAAGAATGATCTGTCTACACACTGTCATAGAGCTTTATATGTGCACACAGGGCAAATTTAAGCATTTAACTAGGTTTCCCTTTGACCTCCTAACCCATTAACATGGTCTTAGAGAATAAGTAATGGCAGAAATGTGCATGTACATGTGAAGGAATGTCCGAAGTGTAGAAAATCTCTACATGGAAGTGCCATGCTTTATTCTGCTTGAAGGATTGTGTGCACAGACTTGTTCGTCAAGCATTCCAGGCTGTTAATTACATTAATGTATGTGTGTGCTCACAAAAAATCTCATTATGGTAAAAGTTAGCTGGCAGCTATAACCAGAGGTCGCATTCGACTTTGTCATTGTCCATCAATTTGATGGACAGGGTTGGAAAAATACCATCATCTTTGGGTACCTGAGATATTAATTTGTAATTACATCTAATTATAATGAGAGGCGGCCTATTTAATATCAATACATCTTCAAAAACAACTTGATTACGATACACTTTAATATGCTGAACCGTCTGAACAGATCGAGGAAAGATAATCAAATACATCTTTTTTCCCCGCATTGATGGTGAAGGCACTAAAACACAGCTGTTGATGTGAATATGCAAAGTTGTACGACACAATTTTACATAAGTACTAATCACATTCCAACAAACAACTTACAACAAATGATCAAACCCTCCTTCTGGTCTGCATGGACCTAAACTGGGTCCTTGCTTGAGTATTTTTTAAATGCATCAAGGTAGGTTGCTGCAGAACAATTGTCGTTTGGAGTTGTTCAAAAGGCCGCGTTAGTTAACATTAATGTAGGTCGCCCTCAGTGGTTGTCCTTCATATTTTGCTGTTGTTAAGAAATATTAAGTCAGTTAGGAATATATTCTGTTAACGTTTCTCCCTCACTATAACTGCTAAAACTGGTGATGTTGATATTGATAAGCTTTCTTAATTTAAGTGAAATATTCATTTAATAATGTGATGTTTTAATGAAAGGTTAGAGAAAATAATGACCAATGATCCTTAGTTTTAGATTTGCAATTTAGCAAATAAAGTATCCATTGCTTTGCCTGAATTCAATGCTGCGAACCAAATTACACTGTTGAGTAAATAGATACCATTGGTTCTTTGGCCAAGGATTTCTTTTTTACACTTGAAGGGTTTTAACGGTTTTAAGAGGAAAATAATTAAATGAAAATCCATGATCATTATAGCCCCAAAGTGCTGGAGCGAGGCACATTTTATTAAGAAAGAATTTACACAAATTCACAGTAAAGGAAGCAATTGTTGTAAAGAATCAAAACAAAATATATTTCAAACGATTTTGTTTTTATGGGTTACAGTAGAAGTTTGTGTGGTTAAAATATTGGTTTGAGAAATGACACAATCGACACGAAATACTTTCTGTTTCAGAGATCCCACATCATCCATCCTCTCACTGAGGTGAGGAACCTCAATAAGCAAACAAACATTCATGGCTATTTACCTGCCAACGCTCGCAATTTCAATGCGTGTGCCGGAAAAGGTGCAGCGTCAGCATCTACACGGCCACATAAATAATAATAAGAAATTACTGCATTCACCTGGGTGTCATGTTCCCATCAAGGCTGATCTGAGCCACTTGACGATAAAAACGTGTCTGCTGCAGAGTCAGTTGACCTGGGAGACAAAAGCCACATTAGTTGTTTCATTTGTTTTTGACCTTTTGGAAAAGGGTTTTCAGAATCAAACACTACTGCACTACTTCAGAAGAATCAAGCCTGAAAAGCGTTGAGCCCTGATATACACACACTCTTGAAGAAAGAAACAGCCTTAGGTGGCAGATAGGGACAGTGTTTTAACCTTTTGTCAAAAAAGTCTCTTGCTTATCTCATATTTGTCATACTTCATTATTTACCTTTCCTTAAGTACATACGTTTGACCTGTTGTTTCTAACCTGACTCTTCTTCTTTACCCGCAGAGATGTGAGCTGTGTCCCCACAAAGATGGAGCATTAAAGAGGACAGACAACGGAGGTAGAACCCCTCAAGCTGCGCACACACACACACAGGCACATCTGTGGTTCGCTTCTTGTGTATTTTGTCATCAATTGCGTGTCCCTGGCAAGTTTAAGGGGTGTGAGCGTGCTGGGAGAGTTATGTTGCTGTTTGTTGTGTGCGCTGCCTCTGTACCGTCCTTGCCAGTCCGTGTTTTATGAGAGTGTGTGAGTGTGTGTGTATGTTTATGAGGGGGCGGGCCAGGATGGGTATAGTGCATGGCCTGTGAGGAGTCTCCTCTCTGGGTTCATTGGGAGGTCAGCTCGGTGGAGACTGTAAATATTCTGTGTGTGTGTGTGTGTGTCGGTCAGAGAGAGAGGCACAGCTGTGGGATTGTGTCCAGGCCTGCAGGGAGGCATCAGGACAACACTAACACACACCGTTTTACTACTTTCTCTTTTATTTTGCCCTTCCCATGACCCCTCTCTCCCTCTCTCTCTCCCTCCTTTTTCCTCCCATCTTCCTCTCACCATCTTTTTCCCCTACCGTCCGTTTCACCGCTCTTGTCAGTTCCTCGCCACTTGTTGATCTGTGTGCGAGTTGCTGTTATTTCAGGTGGGATAGTAATAAAGCGGGGCATAGGGATTAGTCTGAAATGGGGTTTTAATCCAGTACCTTAACCGTAAAGGGCGGAGAGGGAAGAAAAAAGGAAGAAATTAAGATTACAGCTGCTCATCTTTTACAGTCTCTATAATACACATTGGTGCTCTCCTTAAAGAAGGAGTTTAAACCTGATAACTTACAAAGTCAAATGTATGTTTATGTATTTGGCAGAGATATGGCAATTTAAAATTAGAATCTGATACTGTCTGGTTGTACTGTTAAAGTTTCCCTGGATTTATGGTTCATTACCTGCAACAGTAAAAAACCCACAGTAACCCCAAGTTATTTGGTGAGATTGTTTTAACATGGTTTACCAAAGAAGCTCATAAAACCATTATCAAGAGCAAACATCTCATTGACTCTTTTTTTTCTTTTCCAATCAATCATTTCAAATTAGCTATCGACTGAATTCAAGCTCTACGACTCAACACATTTGGTTGGGATAACTTATCGGAGAGAAAGATGTTCGTAAGGGGAAGTTCTGCTGCATTTCCAGGGGGGAAAGAGTGAATGCTCACTTTGAGGAGGAAGGCTGTGCCACTTTTATAGTCCTGTTTTATAGGCCTCTTCCAGATTCTTGGAGGGACTTCAAAACAACAACATGCCCCCCGTTTCACACCCGTTCCCTCCCCCTCCGTCCCGCCCTCTGCCCTTCTCTCCCTGTCCTGCTCACCAGGTCAAAGGCAGGTCAGGGGTTCAACTGTAAGTTTAAGCCTGTTTTTGTTGCCGCTATGGGGGAAAAAACAGACACCTCCAGCATGGCGGGAGACTCCCACTTCCATTTGACCTCCCGTTCACCTCCTCCAGCTCCTCCTCAACCCGTCGTCAATTCTGCTTGCCACTCGGCCGTGCCCTGCTGTCATTCTCCCGCCCCCAGTTTGTCTTCGCTGACAGGCAGCTGTGCGTGTGTCAGGGCTCAATAAATGGCTACTTAGATAGATTAACTACCAATTTACAAATTAAGGCATTTGACGTTCAAAGTTGAATTTTATGAGTTACGGCTTGAAAGAATGTGCAGAAAAATGCACTTTTTTTACTCGCACGCATCTGATACATTTCTGTAAGTGATGTATGGAGCAGTATTCTTCAGGTTATGTCCCTCGTATTTCCATCACCGAGTTTTACTGTATAGCTCACGGTTAAAACTTGCAACCTACAAATCAAATGTCACTTTTCGAGATGTATTCAGCACATGAGCGGATGCTTTATGAGTTCTTATATAAACTGTGATCTGTCTACACAAACATCGTTTGGCTGCTGTGATATATATGTTGGCTATAATTTGTTTGTGTATTTGCAAAGGCTGATGGTGGTTCTTGTCTTTGCAGGCTGGGCCCATGTAGTTTGTGCCCTTTACATACCTGAGGTTGAGTTTGCGAATGTGTCAACTATGGAGCCTATAGTTCTCCAGTCTGTGCCACATGAGCGCTACAACAAGGTAACATCTACCTATGCTTTTTGACATGTCTCAAAAACATTTGTACAATGCAACTAAGAGGAAGAAAGTATTCTCTCTAACTACATGTGTTTTACTTGAATGTCTGTGCATAGACATGTTATATCTGTGAGGACCAGGGCAGAGAGAGTAAAGCAGCCACTGGAGCCTGTATGACCTGCAACAAACATGGCTGCAGACAGGCCTTCCATGTCACATGGTGAGACCTGTTCCAATTACATTAACCTCCCTAATAAAAAAAGGGGCTTTTGTCTTCAATACTGACTTCAGTTTTGTGTAAAGACTTGTAGATTTGATTTGTTACCAGGTAATAAACCTTGAGATACCATAACATATAAAGTGTTCCAGGGGTTTATCTGCTGAAAAATTATACTTGCTACAGTTTTGCACATAAATGGCAAAAGTTTTTTCTCTTTTCTATTTGTCAATCATCTACATCACTCTCCCACAGTGCCCAGTTTGCAGGGCTGTTATGTGAGGAGCAAGGATCTGATGCAGACAACGTCAAGTACTGTGGATACTGCAAATACCACCACAGCAAATTGGTAAGTGTCTGAATTCTCTCCATATTGCATTTTCATTTCACTAGTCTAAACTACCATTTCACAAATCACCAGACAGAGTTTCATTCTTCTTAAAGGGAAAATGTGTTGTAGCCTTATGCTGTGCCTCCACATTTAAAAACAAATTTGATTTTCATTTGTAAATTGATTTGATTTAAGTTTTAAAATGTTTGAACGTGACTGTGACTGTAAATTTACTTAAGACATATGCATACCCTGAGTCTAATAATCCCATGAACTGGGTATTGATCTCAGTTTTATGTTGTTTAAATTAAACCACTAAGACTGCTGTGTGAACTGAGGGCTTGCAGCAACCTTGGTCATTGTATGCCCATATGCTTGAGAGTTTCTTGAAGGTTGCACATGAAGAACTATGTGTTTTTGTTACACTAACAAAAAGCAGTAATGATTCTGTATATGTCACACACACACACACAAAATACTGTTCGTCCTGTTTACAACTTGGATCTTCTCTGCTGCCACTGACAGATCCTGCCATCCTTACTTCTCATCTTTTTCCGATGTCTCTACATCCTTCAGTCGCTCTCATCCCTGTCCTCCTCAGCAACGCTCTTCACTTTCTTAAAGCCCCTCTACATCTTATTCTCAACCATTCTTTCCTTGTCATTTTTTCCTTCTTTCTTGGTTGTCTCCCTCCTTGAGCCATCTTTCTGTTTCTACAAAGCCGCAGTCCATTTCTTTTTCCTCTATCCTCCTGTGTGTCTCAGAGTCTGTTGACTCTCTTTGTCTCATATGTATTCTGACGATGAAACCAACATTCTTATATCTAAAGAGTGTATATCCAGCTGTGGTCAAGCAGAATTCACTTAGATAAGACAATGCAATGACTGCATTTACAGAGGTTATGTATTTTCAATAGACACATTAGCTGAAGCGACTTCCTGTTTCAGATTTTGTTCCAACTTTCCAATAGTTAACAATCTTTCTTAATGTACATATACGTACAGCGTGCATCAGTTGGGGGAGGGAAGCAAATAAGAAAAACAAGAACTTGACTAAACTATTTGAATTCTGGATCATTGGTAGGATGGAAACAACAGGACATAATTTACAGTGTCAACACACACACACATGCACACAAACAGAGAGATGACATTTTGCAATGTTAACACAGATGGAAAGACTCATGCTGTTGTATTGATCGTGTATGAATGGCTTTGGATGCTGGGGCATAATGTCATTAAGCTGGGATTGTATGGATGACAGGAATGTACAAGGGGGAATCAATGACGAAGAATGCAATGTTATTAGCAGAGTGGGTTTCATAAAATACCAATTGATGGATGTTTACGGCATGTTAGCAACATATGGTATTCGACTGGACTCAGTCAGTAGCCAAATCTAATTTCAAACTTAGATTATCCTTGTTCTGTGTTGTCTACAGTGTAAATTCCATTTGACTCCGATTCATCAAGACGATGTAGACTATTTTCCCCCTATTTCTCAGCAGTGTGAATGCATCTAACTTTGCTGTAGAATGTATGGCAAATTTTTAAGCTTGTCTTTTAATGTGGAATTATATTCTGTCATTTTACACAGAGGTTTTCAATGTTATTTTGTAGCAACTATTAACCATCATCTCTTTACTGTGTCTTTACTTAAAACACAGGTTTATGTTTAAAGAGGTTAAGACATCAGATGGGTGAATGAGGCTGTATCCTATAGTGCATGTGATTGGGTTAAGATGAGATGCTAAAGGAAACACAACTTCTGATGACATATTTGTACTTTTGAATTGAGGCTGGTCAAACCCAAGCCCTGATCTCTTGCCCTGTCCACACGAATGCGGATATTTTGCAATTTCTTCTGCGTGTAGGCCTCTCGTCCACAGGCAAACTCTCTTTGAAGTCACTGAAATGTACACACTTGTGTACATGTAAAATGGAGCGTTGGAGAAACGATGACTTCACAACTTACCTTGTGCATGCCCACTGTTGCTTTGTATATATCAACACTTTGGGCCGTGTATGGACGGGAAAGTATCTGTTCAAAAAATATCCGCACTACTGAAGACAAGGTTGAGGAAATATAGCTGTAATTTGGGTACGTAGTTTTTATCACAATCTGATATTAAGAAGGAGCTAGCTGGCTTCTGTAGAGATCGATAGGCGTGACCTCATGTCCCACAATGCCTCTTCAGATCTGAGTCTTATAATTACTATAGCACAGGAAAGCATGAGTCCTGCAATGATGTTGGTTGCAAAAGGAATGGCCTTTTCCATATTGGAATTATGATGTATTTTTATTTAAACACTGGTACTATACTTTTTCAGTTACTCTGGAAGAATCAAAAAGCTTAATCATATATTCACCATTTTTGGAATCAATGCTCATGATAATGTTATTTGACTGTTTTTTGTATTTTGAGTTAATTTAAGTTCAGTAAGCCCTTTTCAGTTTTAAGTTTTGGTTATTCTTATATATATTTTTTTTTCTGGGGGGGGGTCTAATTTTAGCCTCTTTTCTGTGGGCCTTATCCAGTAACTTGGAGTTCCTCTTTACCTTTTAGCGAAGAAGCAGGGGCATGGGTAGTATGTCTCAAAGCTTAAGTGACTCTTCCTCTGAGTGTATGGATAGACCCCCGGACACGGACCAGAAGGTAAGAGAGTTATCAGATCTTTCCCTCTCTCTGACCCAAGATTGTGACCTTATTTAAGGTCATTTGAGTCAACAAGATAAATGAGGTGTGTTACTTTTTACTATTTATGCTCATACCAAATAGACTCTTATTTTTTTAGGGCTTTGAATTAATCTTATAATATTACACGTTGACAATGAAACCAAATTTCAATCTTGGGCCTTGAACATCATTGGTTTAATAAAAATACATTTTAAATGGATAAATGGCATTGACAGGAAATGCATGCAATATATCTTAATTAAATTAAATTTAAAGGTAACATCTTTGCCGCTCTTGATTGGAGCGCACAGACTTGACAGATGGGAGTACAAAAAGTGACTGCTGAAATTGTATTTCATAAACCCGCCATCAGTTGCATTTATTCTTGTGTGACTGCAGCCACCAGCGATTGCAGCCCCTAATGAATGCTGCATCAGTGTGACTTAATCTGTCACGCGTGTTAGTAGAACATGTAATCACAGGCTGCGTAAAATCAGAATTTATGCATTCTATGTACTAGATTAAAACAAATTCTTCTGTTCACAGTCAGTACTTTTACATTCATGTAAATATTTTTACCGTTACTCAGAATATGACATGATTAAATAAAGGTCTTCCAAAGGCATATTCTTTTTATATATCAGACTTTAGCATTTTTCGATTAAGACCTGATATGCAGATATTATTCAGAGCTTACTTAAATTTTTGACTGAGTGTTGAGTTTTAATTTATATGGAAGAAATAAATTAATTTAATTTGAGAGAGATGCTTTTGTCCAAGTACTGTCAGTCCCACCGCCCTCCCTCTCTTTTGTTCATTCTGCCTGCCCCTCTCACTTACAGACACACACATGCATTTGTCTAGTGGTTTAGAGGCTCAGATGTATACCCACCTAATGTTAGACCCTGCAGTCAAACTACAGCAGGGGCTAAAAGATCCCCCACACTGGCCGCTTAGAAACAGCCTGCAGGAAACAAACACACACACAATAGCTGGTCAGAAATCCTGCTGGAAACTGCACTGGGGAATTCCTGCCAGGTCAGGGCCGATTATTTTCACCCTTACTTCCTGTTCCTTCGTTTCTCTCCGTCTTCCCTCACCTTTCCTCATCCCCCAACCCTCAAGTGTCAGCACCCTCTCGTCTTCCTCCCGAGGCCATTGTATTGAAATGTGAAGAGTTTAAAATGCATTATTTTAAGTTAAAAAACTATGCTGTGCCTCTACTTAATTGATTTAAAACACATTTAAGTTAAATTAATTTAGCAATTATGCACCAGTTTTTTTATTTAGACAGTTTGATACAGAAAACATGCAAATTAAAATACCTGAATTTCAGCCTTAAAAGTCTAATAAATTTTAAATATTGTGTACCAAGTCCTAAATAAATTTAGGTTGGTCGTAATCATACTAACGTTTATTTAATGCTACTTCAGTCACACTATAAAATGATTTGTCTGTTTTGAAAGCATGCCTAGTTTGTAATGGCTCTCTTTACTTTTTAAAAGATTCAAAGCGCGCTGTTATAAAATTACAAACAAGACCTTTGATTTCTTTTGTTATTTTTTTAGTTTGGAATATAGTCTATATAGTTTGGAAATGTTTCTTTTGTTGATGTACATATGAGAGATTTTATTCTTTCACACTTCTTAAAGGGTCTTAAAAGGTCTTAGATTTAACTTGCAGAAACCCTACAGTCATTTATGGGCATTAATTAATATTTTCTGACGTTTAACAAGCAAAATTATCAGGCAATATTTTAGAAAAGTGGTTGATTAATTTATAAAGAAAATACCAGCTTCCTCCATAATTTAGTACATCACGTATTTCAAGAGCTGTTGATAGGCCAGAGAGAATAGTGTTTCTCTCCTGATGACTGAGTTCCCCAGTTCAGAGCCCCACGATAAGACATCGACAAAGACAGAGAGGATTTCAGCACACATTGTTTGGGGGTTTGTTGATAAATAGACGGAGCCCTCAACCTCGGCTACCTCTCATATTTACCCCACACAGTCTCAAAGACCATTCATGACATGTCAAATGATCATGCTGCTAATGGTCAGTGACAGAGAAAAAGAGGGGAGAGGACACGCTGAAAGGCCCTGCGTCTCTGCCTGTATAATCAATTGACCTGATTGATAAGAGTGTGTCAGGGTTACATTGTGTGTGTGTTTTGTTTCCCACGCCCAATGCTGTGGGTCCTTCTCTGTGTGTGTGTGCACGTACACATGTGCGTGCGTGTGAGCTATCCAACCCTCTCAACTCCTCTCTCCATCAACACCTTCCTCTGGAATGTTAATGAAAAACAACAAGGGAATCCCAAAGAATCTACCTCTGTTGTGTGTGTGTGCGCCTGTGTGCGTATGCGCGTGTGTCTCCCTCTGGTATCACTTTTTATTGTTGCAGCAGATGCTGTTAAGGTGAATTTTCTCTTAGTACAATCACACCCTGTGTTTATCTTTGTTTAACTGCTCTCTGTTGCCAGTTAGGAATGTAGTGTCTATTGTAACCAACCAACCAACATAAAATTTAAAATAACTTTGACCATTGCCTAACTAACATTTAAAATGTTTCAGTATCTTAAATTTATAGCATTCTTAATCAATTATCCTTAGTTTGTCAACAATTAATCTGACATAACAAACATTTTAAGCCACCCCTCTGGGTTTAGGAAAGTTGTGATGTTTCTCCTCTTGATTGTTTTTAGACTTAACTATTAATTAATTGAAAGAAAAACAGTATATGGCACTCAGTAGAGCACAAACCTCCCCCTAAGCACAACAATCCTATGTCTGGTTCTCTTCTAGTAAAAATATAAAAGAAAAAGGAAGCGGACTCACAAACACGACTGAAAACAATCAACTGTGAAGGTATTTAGTGATGGGGGTTAAAACCCCTGAACAAAAAGCGACTACTAACTAGAAGGTCAATATTTCAATCTCATGCTGTGCAGACAAACTGTGAGTTCATATATATATATGAAAGATATGTCAAGATGTTTTGGGGGAAACTTCTCTAAAATGATGATCATTTTCAATATTTCCATTTGAGTGATTGCTAAGTAAAAAAGCACCTGTGATACTGACGGTGTAGAATCAGAACATTTAAGAACTTTAGGAATGAACTTTAATAACTTTAAAATAAACAATAGTTTAAGAAGTAATGAAAAGTATATTAACTACTTGCAGCCTGTTTGAGAGCCACACTCAAAGCCCCGCAAATTACACCTGTGAACTGAATTCTGCAACGTTTTCCCCATAACCCCCCAGAGCGTTGGCATCAGCGGAAGCCGGCCAGAAGAGAAGTAACAGCGAGGCTGCTATCTCCAGATTTGTCTGCTGATGTCTGTTAACTGCCACACATGGAGGAAGTCTCGCTAAACCGTCACCAGCCGCCGCGCAATCATAGACCCTCAGGGGAGACAGAGCGGGGGGATGGGCACTGGTGTTTCAGACTTGCCACAACATTAAGCATCACAAGCGCGTTGAATCCCCTGTCGTCTCTCAGGATAGCTGCGTATTTCCAACGCTCCTCTCCCCGAGTGTGTGTCTGTGTGTCTATGGATGTGCACCTGCATGCATGTAAGTGCCTGTGTACGAGTGTGTGTGAGCGTATGTGCACCTGTGTTGCTTGTACGCACATACAGGGAGAGGTGTCAGGGTACAAGGTTTTCATGTGAGGTGTAAATGCGCTGGCACCCAGGCGCCACCTCAGGGGTGCGGTGGATGGTGACACTTGTCTGTGTGTGTGTGTGCGTGTGTGTCTGTGTGTTAGCAAGGTTGTAAATTGCACCGTGATGGTCCAAGAAAGAGGATATGATTGCATGAAACAATGAGACCTTGTGCGCTTCACCACGAGGCACTTAGACACACTCCGCTTTAAACTGCAGCTGAATTCCTCCTGTCTCCCTTTTTGTCTCTCCTCTATCACTCTCTTTGTGTTAGTGGATCTCCAAGCTTTCATCTCAGACCGAGCCTTTGAAATGCAATGCTCCCTCTTTCTCTTGACCAAAAACAAACACACACACACACACTCACAAGCTACCTCTCTCCAATTTCAGTGCTTATATTCTCTGTAATCTTCCCCAAAACAATTAGAAAAATTTGGCTTATTTGGCTCCATATTGCGTTTTTCATAATGGTCCTAATTTGGACATGGTTATATGTATTTCTTCTCTCTGTCTTTATTTCACTCCTCCCTGTATCATGTATTCAGCAGCGTCTACCAACATTTTCTCATACTCTTTCATATTCTCCACGTGCAGAAACACAAGGAGCGAGATAGGCACAAACCAAAACACAAGAAGGCCCCCATGGACATGTCTCCATCCCTCGTCCTTCCAAATATCATGGTCCCAGACAAGGTGAGTGCATTCTTCTACTCCTCAGTCCTTTTGCTTTGGTGATTTGTAGCTGGCCTAGTTAAATGTTACAACAGGAGCGGCTGGTTGACTTTTGTTTCTCCTTTACCTTGAAATACCTTTGTTGCTCTTCTTCTGTGTCCCTCACACATCCCATCCTCCCGTTGACCTTGCTCATATTTTTGGCCCTCACTTTTTTCACATGGCAATGTTTTGATCATTTTCGATCCCTGTTTTGCTCATGGTACCTGTACCCTTTTCCTCTCAACCATAACTTTTTTCCTTCATCACTCATTCTCTTCTCACCTTCCTCTTTCAGACCTTCAACAGCAGCAGCTCAGGGGTAGGCGTCCCCTCCCTGTCAGCCGCGCAGAAGCGGCTCGATGACAGCACTGCTCGTTTCACCAACGCCAACTTTCAGGAAGTGTCTGCCGTGCTCTCCAGCGGCGGCTCCAAAGACGGCCTGGCTGCAGAGACTGGGAAAACGGCGGCTGAGGTGAAGAGTAAGAAGAACAGCGGCGGGAGTCACCCGGTGGGACAGAGAGGCGGCCGCAAGTCTCTCACCTCCTCAGGGAAACCCCTTCCCTCCGCCGTGGTCACCATGGCAACTTCCTCCACATCTGCCTCTGCCTCCACTGGGCCTTTCCACCAAGGTGAATTGATGGTGGCAAATGGTGTCGTATGTTAATTTTCCCACTACGGGGAATTAACCCTGCAGTTAGAAAAATGGAAACACAGTGACAAATCATCTGGTATTATCGCTCTGCTCACCCACTCAAAAACGCAACTGCAGCACAATTTAAATTACAGCGGTGTTATTTAAACCCAAATACGAGTGTGATGCATGTGTTTTTGTGTGTGCGCACACACATCCTCTGTCATTGGCTGCTTTTTGGCCAGACACCAGACTTTCAAGTGTGTGGCCGTGGTAACAGTGTTTCGTCTCAACTGGCCTCTGGCTCCTGTAATGTCTCTGTTCCCAGACAGACACACACAGACAGCATGCACACACGCACAAAGAACATGTGGGGAGGTCAGGACCTGCAAGAAGTCATTGCTTACACCAAGCTTTTTTTGTTTGGTACTATCAGAACCTTGAAGCCCTAGTCAGGAGTTTGTGTGTCTGAGAATCATCCATATGTCTGTTTTCAAGGCAGCTCTGCTTCATGGGAGGACTACATGTTGAGGGAGGTCTGACTGTAGAGCAGATACAGAACAGAGAGCAGATAAAATGCTGATTTGTTATGTTTATCTTGTCCCTGCTGCTCCCATGATGATGGAAAGGAGAGTAGTATGGAAACTTTTCCCTGCTGTAATGACGGTTTCCTTTGTGTTGTTCTTCTCCTTCTTATTTTGTTATCATGTTCATTCTGTTATCTTCACTCCTTTGTCTATGTCTGTCTATTCTTCTCTCCGTCTGTCATTGTCTCCTATTTTCCACCTGTCTTCCTTCCTTCCTTCCTTCCAGGCCTCCTGTTGACCAGTGCCAGCAAGACCCCTTCTGCCCCTTCCTCCTCAGACTTCCTGAGTTTCTCTGACTCATCCTTGCGTTCCGGGGGTGGAACTACCTTCTCCTCGCCACCGTCGTTCAGCAGCTGCCTTGTGAAGCCGAGCTCGGAAAGCGGAACTTCAGAGGGAACTACAACACTTTTTGGTTCTCTTGTGTCAGCTACTACAGCTTCTGCAGGTGACAGAAGTTTATCATTTATAGCTTTATACTGATGTATTTATTATACAGTAATCTTTTTTTTGGATCCATCATATTTATTCTATTTTTATTTCTAATGACTGTATATAAATATTCGTGGTTGAAAACTGCAATTTATAGAAAGCTTCCATTAAAAACTATGGGTGTGAAGTTTTAAAGTTGAATGTTTCTCCTGTCAGGGTTTACAGAAGTATGTCACTCTGCGATATAGTCAATGTAGAAGCCAAAGTTTTTTTCAGCTTTGACCTTAGTGGGGACCAGAAGTATACGAGTAAATCCTTGCTGAATTAAGTTGCAGTTTTATAAAGTGTATTATTTAAAATAGTCATCTACTTTTCAGATAGTGCAGAACCAAAACAATTCGTCCTTAAAATGCAGGAAATTACAGTAGAAAAATACTGCAGACTCTATGATTAACAATTCCACCCTGTTCTCTTATCATTGCAGTGGGTGGGAAGCTGTATGAGAATTCCCACAGTCACACTGCAAGCGAGACGACAAGCCTCAGTGGGTCCGCTGGATATAAACGGCCCCTGCCCTCTGGTCCAGGGCCAGGCATCAGCGGAGCAGTGGCGGGAGGAGGGGAAGATGGGGTGAAGAAGAAAAAGAAGGGCAACTGGCGAAACAGATTTGGACCTTGCTTCACTACGGATGTGAAGCCCTCAGAGCCAGCTCCCTCCCTGACTCTCCCTACCTCCTCCACAGCCAACACCTCCACCTCCTCCCCCTCGCCCTCTTCGTCCGCGACGCTCTCAGGCCGGCCGGGCTTAGTCTCCAGCAGTGGATTAGGAGTGGGAGTCGGAGGAGCAGGAGGAGGAGGTGCGGGAGGAGGTGCAGGAGAGAGGGGGCTGGGGGTCATGGGTGTCGGCGTTGGGATTCAAAAGTCCCCGTCACTCCTCAGGAATGGGAGTCTGCAAAGCAGCAGCGGCTCCACAAGCACTGGGCCAGGTGAGGAAGACACAAAAACGTAACGCGCACCAAACACACAGTAATTCACAAAGATGATCTAAGAGTTCTGGACTCATAGTTGTAACAAAGACAAAAACTCTCGTCTGTCAATGTCACTTACATTTTTATTATCATCACAGTTTTATTGATGCAAAGCAAAAAGCCAGACATGAGGCAAAAGACTGGATTAATTTGAGATTCATCAGCCCGTTTAGACCTGTTAGACAAACAACGTGTGTCCCATTTTGCTCACAAAAGTGTGATCAGTGAGAGGCAAAGGAAAGTGGCTCATGAGTGGCATTGTTGTTGCAGTTTTTTTTCATCACATTCAGATCCTGATTTGTTTTTGATTTTTTTGTGGCGTTTACTTGCAAATGCTGATGAATTAAACAAAGACTTTTGTGGATCGTTGTGTGTATGGAAGCATGAGCATTACCAATCACAAAAGGCAAAGATTTGACACACCTTTGTAATTGGTTCCTTGTGTGCATGTGTCTGTATGTTAGAGTGCGGGCTATGTGTTATTTTCTCACACACGTGTAAGTGGTCTGTATGTGGTTTTTTTTTCTCATCGTGTTCAGTTGCTTGGCAACTGTCTTTATGCTTTGGAGTTCCCCTCTGCTGATGGAAATGGCTCAGCCCACACATCCACTAGCTCCCCTTTCTTCCAGAATTACCACGCTTTTGTTTCTTTCTCCTGCCTCTCGGCTCTTCTCTCTTACCTGCATTCTGCTCATTCCTCGAATTCTCACCTCACCTGTTGATGCTTCGAAGGTGTCTGTGTGTGCGTGCATGCGTATGCGCGCATAGAGACAAGAGCATGCATGAACAATATTTGTAAAATGGTATTCACATTTCTTGTTATCACCCTTTTTTTTTTATTTTGCTGTTACGTAAAAATGTTTTATACTAATTCAACAGATGTTTTTTACTCATTTTTATCTATGTAGCAAAATAAAATAGCAGAGAATTTGAGGATTCACACATCATCAGTAGAACAGACCAACAGGCTGACACAGTGTTTCCCATTTGTTTCCCTACTGTTTCATCAAATTACATTTCATATCGCTGACGCTTTTATCCAAAGTGACTTCCAAAAACTATGAGGGGCAATTCAGGGTTCTTGCCCAAGGACACTTCGGCATGCAGAAGGGAAATCCTTTGTGCCACTGCTCATTGCAGAGCTCTGTGCGGTGCTCTTTGCCCTGCTGGTCTTGCACTCTCAAAACACATTGACCTACCTGTCACATTCTGACTGGTCTTCTGCAACATTGGGAGAAATCCTGTCGCTTCAGTGCCCCAGTGGACCCTCGAAACGTTCATAAAGTTTTTTCCGTCCTTGACAGGCAGGTATTCTGCTCTAGCTGTACACGTTCTCAAAAGTGGCCTGCAGTCACTCTCACAGTGTGCATGAGAGCAAACCATGCGTATGTTGAAAGGATCACAAGACTTTCTGGACGAACCGTAGCTACTTTCTATAGACGGGACTCACCAGTGCTGCTCCGAGAGCGAGAGCCACACATCTCTGTCTGCGACTTCTGTTAAGTGAGCGGCAGCGGAGAAGCAGCAGGTTGTGACACAGGCAGAGGCAGTGCACTCTGTGACAGACAAAAGCAGCTTTCAGACACAAACTGCAGCCCTGAATTTTTCTATACATTACTCATTGAAGCAATGCAGTTGTCTGCATCAGTATAACCAGAAATTAAACAGACTGCCAGCTCTCAAGTACAAAGTCTGTGCAATATCAGCTTGAGCTCATTTGAAACCAGCTGACACTACACATAATGCAAATATAATGTAATGATGTCAGAAATATTGTTAATTAGCGTATTGCAGTACAGTTTCCAACGTCATCCTCAATTTCATACATTTACCACAGGCCTTCCATTTATTTAGTTTCAACATGTTTTTGTTGGAATAACATTCTCGCTCACCTTTGTGTCACTTACTGTTACTCAACCTTTTCTTCGATTTTGGATTAGTCCAAGTTCCAAAGATTAATGTATTTTCCGTCCGTGCTATTTACAAACAAACAAATTATTATATTCCATTTGTCTTTGACCTTCAAAATCTAAATATTGGATAAAACCTCTCAGCACCACATGATGGAATTGGAGCACCCACAGGATACAATGAATCTATAGTCAGTATGTTGTTTTCCCTCAGTAATTTAGTTCAGAAAGTCAGAAAAATGATGCGGTTGCTAAGTAACAATACACTGACTGATCAAAACATTTACTGTTTGCTATGGTATGGATGTCTCAGTCGAGGATACATATTTTTAGATAGACATGGGCATAAATTTCATTGTTTTTGCATGTGCATTCAAGTGCATAAATTTCATTTAGCAATACCCACAGTTTAAAATAATATAATTGTGTATCAAAAGAAACATGCTTTTACAAATATGTATATTTCTCTTAACGGCTACGAGTTACTGATAGTTTATATTATAGTTGTTGCAAGCATGAGTATGCGAGTCCGACCTGTGGGAAGCTGCTGTTTCCTTTCTGAATATAATTTTTTTTTACCGCAGTGGTTATTTTTTTTCATAGTAATTTTCACCACCGTTTTGAGTTTTTGGTGCTGGTGCTTTTCCCTACAGCAGTGGCGGCATTTTCTGACCACAGCTGCTGAAAGAAGATAGGGAAGACGTGTGTGTGTGTGTGTGAGAGTAAGAGAGAGAGAGGGAATCGTGTGTTCTCCTTCCTACTGTAAATATTTAGCTGAGGGTTAATGCAGGGCAGTAATGGGGAGGATCTGGCCCCCCCACCATCCTGTCTGCTGACTCCAGCGTGCTGATGGATAGAGAGTTAACATGATAGATATGTGTTGGGTGGGTGGTGAGGCAGGGGGTTAGATTTTGGCTAGGTTAATGTTTGACTGCACGGGGGTCACTGATGGGACGGACAAGCTGCCAGAGCGTAGTGTGTTTGGTGTGTGGGGGAGGAAAGATGTTCGATGGACATCAATTTATTTGTGTGTGTGTGTGGGTGTGTGGAAGAGGCTATGAAAGAAAGTAATATATCAAGATGTTTACTTTGGTTAAATATTTTTTTGCTTTTAGTTTTAAAATCTTTTTTGAGGTATAGTTTCTTCTTTTCCTGATGAAATTTTAATGCTCAGCAGTAAGTTCCGTTGTTTGAGGGAAAGTTGTGAAAACCAGAGAAAATAATCAGTGATCAGGATTTTATTTTAAAAGCATTTAAAACTTAATCGCTAAAATATTAAACCTACATTTGGAATCTTCCCCACATCTTCTAAATCGTTGAGTTTATAGATTCAACACATTTTTATTGTGCTAGTAAAGTAGATTTTTTGTTAAAAATAAAACTGTTTCGAGGATATTTCTGAAAACAAATATTTTTGAAAATGTATTTTACAATAATTCAATATTAATTAATATTGTGCAACTCACTTTCAGTATATAAAGGGTGAGCACTGTGGCTTAGTGCTCAAAATAATTGTGGTCAATTTTAACAGGGAACAAAAAACACTGAATGCAACAGTAAGATTATTAAGAGATTGAAGCTTTGGGATAACACGCACACGCACACACACACACACACACACACACACACACACACACACACACACACACACACACACACACACATTCATTATGCACCTACAACAAGCAGGCAATTTAAAAGTGACAGTTCTTTCATGTACCTTTCAGAATATGTCTTCTCTCCACTTAATACACAAAGCTGTGGTGATAAAAGCAATATTTTCAATTGAGTAACAGATGTTTAGATGCCTTAATGTTTTCAGTTCTACCTCCTCATTATTGCTGAGATTCAAACCTGCTTGAACAGTGTATTGCAAACCCATATAGTTTTTGGGACACAGACACACTCACACACACACACACACACACACAAACACACAAACACACACACACACTTGATTCACTGCCTTCACTGTAGCGCTGCTCCTTCCACACTTCGCGGGATTTTAAAATACATTTCTGTTTATCTTTGGCTGTAAAAAAAATAGAAGAATAACCAAAGTCCTTCTACAGCAACGATGGAGTTCAGTGTTTTCATCCACATTCCATTTTAACCACGATTGCATGACTGTCCAGAAAAAAGTTATAGGACCCTTGAAAAAAGAAGAATGTACCAAGTTTATAGTCAAAACACAGATTGAGCTGTTAACATTGTGTGATGGCGTCCGCTTGTTTTTTTATTGTATTTAACTTTCCCCGTATTAGACAGCGCAGATTTCCTATTGAGATAATAGCAGCTTGAACTAATCAGGCGGATATTTTTGAAGCTTACACTCGTACTGAGCAGGAAGGGGAAAGGAACAGGGAGGTGGGGCGATGCAGGCAGTTGTGCTACGGGGGCTTCAAGTTATTGATCACACAGGCAGGTTGCAAGTTTCTGTGTGTGTTTGTATTCGTTCTTTGTGTTTTGAGATCCTAGGGGAAGTTTTAATTCCCCTTTTTTTAATTAGTGATTAAATAATAACCAGATTATCTAATTAACCATCTTTAAAATCAGCCTTATTGTTAACATGACTGTTTGAGTTTTCTTTATTTCTGAAAATGTCTTTTGAAAAAAATACCGATCCACTTCAAACCTGAAAATCGCTGGATTTGGAGCTCAACGATTTTCACATAGAAGTGAAAATATTTCAAGTAAATTAGTGATAAAAGTATAATATATGTTTACATATTTAAGGCGGTAAGCCTTTATTTTAATTTGACATCATTAAGCCTGAAAGTAAGGGAGAGAGCAAGGAAAAGGGCAGAGTCAGAACCAAACCTGTGCCGGAGGATGCCATGTATAACAAAAAAAAATGTTGCTCCAACTTTTTTGTGCATGTGTAAATAAAAACATTCATATTTACTTTTGATTTTCAGGAAATAAAGATCAGATATTAAAAATTCAAACTCTCCTTATAAAACATTAAAATACTGCCTTCTGGGATATTTTAATTGACCTTTGAATTAGTTTACCATAATGTGAATGTACAGTAAATTTAACCAGTTATTTAATCTGGTTTTTACCACTGTCTCTGCACTGTCATGTCAGCAGTGGCATGGGCTGATTAAATGTTGGTTTGGCCTCTAATCCAGCTGCTCAAAATCTCGCAGGAGCACATGCCCTCCGAGCCTCGGCAGCGCTGCTTTGGGTATCAATTTTTCTGGTGCATATTACAAATCGTTATAAATAGTATGTCGGTCCATGCAGTGTACATCTCCCTCTCTCTCTCTCTCTCTCCCTCTCTCTATCTCTCTCTCTGTGTGTTGCGCTCCCTCTCTCTCTCTCCACCCCTCCCCTCCTGGCACAAAGATCTCTTGTTCCCCCAGTGAATGTGCGCTGCCCTGAGCCATTCAGGCTTTTGTGGGGCTGAGGGGCCCGTTCTCCCCCCCCCCCCCCCGCCTCCTCCTCTGCTGGGGTCAAAGGGGGGCAGGGGCAGGGCTTATCCCTGGTTAGTGGGCGAGCACAGGGGTGTGTGAGGGTGGGAGGGAGGGTGAGACGGAGAGAGAGACAGTGTGTCAGACAGAGCACAGAGATAAGAGCCGGGAGCGTGTGTGTGTGGAAATAGAGCAGCATGTTTGCATAGGTGGTTTGAAACTAGCGTGTACTGCATAACATTATATTCATATTTTTTAACCTGCTGGATAAAATTACGTGAATTGTCTGAATTCGTTCAAAGAGCACAACTAATTGTATCGGAGGGAGAGAATGTGCAGATTGATTCTCCTCCTCTTTTCTGTCCCAGTTTGTAAAAAGCTTCCTATGAATGAAGTGTGACTGCAGATGTTTTCACTTTGACTCAGTGGCTCAGTGTGTACAAGTCTTTGTTCAGCTTTACAATAATTGTTGAGATTATAACCAGGATTTTACGAATTCGTAAATTAATCATGACATGTGTATATCTATTGTGTTTGTTTATATTTCAAATTATTGTTTAAAATCTCTCACTTTACTGTGAAAAATGTTTATATAACTGGGGTTATGCAAATTGTTAAAAGACAGGTTTTTATTATCCAAGAAAAATGTTTTCATCTTTGATTATATGAGGGATTCATTTGATAGAAATCAGTAACAAATGTTGTCCTGTATTTTACAAACATGACATGTACTCAATATCAAACAACCTCAGAGATCACTCAGATATTTTTTTAACTTGTCATAGTTAGAAAAGCACAGGAGATACTAATAATATTATCAATGAAACAGTTCTTTTGGAAAGTCCTCGCAAGCTGTGATTATTGTATATATAGATATATTTACACCTGTGCTTTTCATTCTGTAATAATGAACCTATAACACTAACGTATTTGAATGTTATCTCTGGTTTCTGTGCAGGTGTTTTCTCTGGTGCTGATGGGTCATCGACGGGGACAGGGGCGGTCACCGTGGGCGTGTCCAGCTCAGAGTTGTCCCAGCAACAGCAGCCCACGCCCTCTCTTCCCCCTCCCTCTCCATTCACGGCCACCGCTCCGCTAACCAGCACAGCCTCCCCACACGTGAGTTTAAACACGACCTGAGTTAAAAACTGTCAAAAACCTCCTCATGCTCATTAAACACACACTCTACCTCCGCTTACCTCTACGTTTCTCACAAACACACACTCCCTTCACTTCGCACCCACTTTGTCCACCAGCTCTCGCATCTTTGCGCTGAAGTGTGGGAACATAAATAAACCAAAGTACACTAATTAAAAGGCTTTCACAGCGTATCTCAGTGCTTTTACTAATCCTTATTAATATATTAATTATGTGTGAAATGTGTGTGTCCTGATCTTGTGTAGATTGTTTTCCCTGAGCTATTCTATTGCTAATTGTTGGGTCTTAGTAGTTGTTTTTTTTACAAAGATATGTCAATTTATGATATACGTTTCATTTAATTCAATAACTGCTGTACCTTAGTGAGCTGGGTCTGTATTAAACAGGTAACTTATGCATTTTTATTGCTAGAAATATACTACAATGCAGGAAGATATAATCAGAAAGAAAACACATATTTACCTTCATTTTATTGTAACAGCAAAAACCACATAGGTTGTAGAATGCTGTAAGACACACTCACTATCATGATTTCCATCAGCACTATTTATGTGGAGAAATGTAAAATAAACCACTCATGACCTTCACATCTAAGGGAAATCCCATATATCTCAGATTTATTTGAAATGTTTGAGTTTGTTTCATAGATTAAATTTAACCATATGTTCTTACCACATCAGACATATTTAAAAGTCAGACGTGGAAGCCAAAGTTCTGTAGGTTTATCCACATCCAAATTAATTATGGTGAATGTTGGACCAAAGACTGGAATTTTATATGCACTTCTTCAAAGTGGAGTGTTTCACTGGTTTGAAAACGCTTGCATTCAAAAGTGAGGACGTTAACTGTAACTTGATCAGTCACCCTCCCTCCCTCCCTCCCTCCCTCCCCTCCTATAATCACTGTCTCTTAAACGAACAAAAAAAAAATCTCCTCTTGAATCACTGACCCCAATGTCTGTCCTTTCAAAACCTCCCCAAAGACCACGCAATGTCCACCGAACTCCCATTTTTCTTCCGTGTCCACTTACCACCCCTCTTTCTTTCTCTCGCACACACTTTTTCTCACCCTCGACCTTCCTCCTCTCTGTCCCCGTCCATTTCTCCTTTTTTTCCTCTCCCTCCGTTGTCCTGTGAAGTAATGACATCTGACAAGCACCACAGTAGGGATGGAGGGATAGATGGAGGGTAGGAGGGGTTGGGGGCTAGTGTTTGTGTGTGTGTGTGTGTGTGGGTGAGGGGAAGGGGGGGCTTGCACTCATGCCTTGAATTCACTGGCCTGGCCTTCATCTTCCCTGTTCCTCTGTATTCAGCTTGTATTATAGAAGACAGGAGGCCCGGGAAAGCACAGGATATCACGCCTGTTTGTAGCATGTATAGAGGAGCTTGTGCTGTAGATGTAGCGATAGAGGGAGGGAAGGAGAAAGACGGAGGTAAGGAGAAAGAGAGAGAAAGAGAGAGAGAGTTAAAGACGCAAAATAAACAGAGCACGAGTGAAAGCTACTCAAGAAGCCAAAGGTTTTTTTTCTCCATTTTGTCGCACCAGATTGTAAAAAAAAAAAAAAAAAAAAGAAGTGGGGAAAAAAGTGTGTTAGTTTGTACAGTGTGATTCACGCCTCTCAGCATCTGGGACACACACACTCTGGATAGAGTCTGCAGAAATTATGCAACAATACAGGGATGCCAACAACAAGCTTCCCTCAGTGTGTGTGTGTGTGTGTGTGTGTGTGTTTGCGCGAGTGTGTGTGTGAGTGACGGAGACCATTTGCTATTTTCAGTCCACTAGCAGACTACTGTTGTTGGCTATCAGCCCAGGACAGAGAAAGGGAGTCCGAGAGAGACTTTGAATGAAAAATGAATGTAAATGAAAAATGAATGTTGATGGGAAAGGGGGCTGGATTATGGCACCGATGGGAAGAGGAGGAGGAAGGAGGAGGGGTGTCTAAAGAGAAATCTGAGATGATTTCAGTGGGAACAAGGGACCAGGTTCCCTCTATGAATTTAACATTTAACAGAGATGAGGATATCCAGGTTGTTTTTCGGATTTTATGATTTTAGATGCTGTTTGTAATATAAGCTTTGAGGGTCCCCCCCACACATGCACACATTCACACACCCTAAATATGATGACCAGGACATGACATGCATTTTTGTGTAATTAAACAAGTGTTTTTTCTGCATTTCATCAAAAATTTTATTTCATAGATTGGAACTATCCTCAAATTGTAGGAACCAGAATATTAGTTATCCATTTTTTTTTCTTTATCTTAACCAATTTTAAAATATTTTTGTGCATTTCAGCTTGAGCAAAAAAAAGGATAATATGGAAGAGCAAAGTCAAGTGACTCAAATCAGTTTTCTGTTCTGTCAACATGCTTTGCTTCTAGTTTTACTCTGTAGCTAACAAAACAGTTGGCCATTTTGTTCACCTGCTTCCTCTGTTGACGCTCCGCCCTTGCTCTCCTCCCTCGCACCCCACCCTGCCTTCGCTCCAAAGCCCTTATGTGGGAAATGCCTTAATTGGATTAAACCATATGCATCAGAAACACTTTGTCAGCATGTCAGCGTACTGTCAGGGTGCCGGGCCGCGCCGCGCTGAGCCTCTGTGTGCACGCACGTGTGTGTGTGTGTGTGTGTGTAAAAGAATCATGAACTTCAGAATCATAATTTACAAAGATTGTTGGGGGGACTTTAATTTTTTGCACATATTTGTTTTTACATAAAATGTTTTTTCCTTAACCAAATAAGAATCACTGTCATGAAGTAATTGTTAGATGCTCTATGACAAAGCGTAATCGATGCTAAAGATCAGAGAATTAACATAGTTTTCAAACCAGATAGAACCGATTTGATTCTCAACTTTGGATTCAGGCTCAATAAATGTTTAATAACATGAGTCAGGCTTCTTAAATATCAATACAAATAACATTAGCTCTTGCCGCCTGCTTGTTTATTACCAAGCAAAGAAACACCAGAGATTCTGCAGCGTGATTTTAAAGATCAGGTTACCGTTGAATGCAGTTCAATAGTTATATTGACTAAATGTCAATATATATTTCCTAAGCAATTGACATAATATAAAAACTAATATAATTGACATAATTTTGGTAATTAGTCATTTAGAGAAAGATTTACTCTTCTGGTGTCAACCATTAAAGTTTGAGAATGAGCCTTTGTTTGCTGTTTGTATAATTTTATTTTATTTATTTGTTTATTTGACAGGGACAATGCTCTCTAATCAGCAAAATTACTTAAGTTTATATAGTATGTGTGTTGCAAAGTTGGGCTCTGTATGTTTTTTGTTTCATGTTATATTTTAGACCCAAACTACTATTTAAACATCGATAAAGTAGCTGTCTGATAAATCCATGTGGAAAATGAATCATTAAATCCTAAATAATGAAAATAGTCATGAGTCTTAGTCCTTTAAATTCTATCTAAACGAGTGATTTTTTTATTCAGTCATTTTTTTGAAGCAGTTTGTCCTTCGAGGTGTTGCTTGAAATTGATTTCGAAAAAATTAAAAACTCCCCATTGGAGAATAATAACAAACAACTTTATGAAAAACTCCCTGTTAAGTGAATAAAATAATTATTTGAATCACAGGAAACTTAATTTCTTCCTCATGGCTCATCAGTTTGTGCCTCTGTCCTCAGGTGAGCGGTATGCCGGGGTCCGTCTTCAACCTTGCTCCCTCCCACATGTTTGGCAACAGGCTGAACCCCAACTCAGCCATGGCAGCGCTCATGGCCCAGTCCGAGGTCTCACCAGCAGGTATGCAAACCTATTTGTGTGTGTACGTGCTTGTCACAAAACTATGCATGTGTGTCAGAGAGAAGGAGAGGGAGATAATGGATAGGTCACGCCCCTTGGTCCCTAGGAGAGGTCAAGGGTCAGCACTCGTGATATTTTCTAGCTCCACCCGCTCGGCTCCGGTTACACACCTCGATCGTTCCACTCTGTCTCAACCTCACTCTCTGTCACACGTACAGAAGTAAATACAGTACACAGGGTCATTAATGTGTAATTTACATGTAAAACAACTTTTCCTCCAAGTTGTGAGAGAAAAAGGAGGATTTGTTCAAATGGTTGTGAGAGTGAGGATCACAGGAGGTCGGGGTCATGCTTCAGGGAACTCCTGCTGTAGGAAAGAGGGGGGGTGTTGTCTGTCCGGTGCAGGAGCTGATGAGGGAGTAAGAGGTGGCCTGAGTAATCAGAGTAGCCACTTCCTGATACCAGACATCTGGATGAAAAGAGAGGAGCGACGCAAGAGCAAAGAAGAGAGAGTAAAGAGGAGGAGGAGGAGGAGGAAGGAGGGTTAGTTCCTGCTGCCGGTCAGCCGTCATCGGAGCCAGATCCACTCTGACCTGCAGGTCAACTCCCTAATCAGGCTGAATGACGGGGCTTTGTGTGTGTGTGTCTGTGTGTGTGTGTGTGTTACAAGGCAAGGTTAGTTTGTGTATTTTTCATGGAAGAAAAAAATTATTGAAAGTGTCACAACATAAAATCAACTTTTACCACTTTTCAATAAAAAAAATAATAATTAGCTTGTAATGAGACATTTTTTATTAAATAGACTGTTTAATGGTTGAATAATTGGTGTACTAACATTTTATTTGAGGTAGATTTAAACATTTTAATTATCAACCTCAAAATTAGTGAGGATTGTCTGCTTTATTCTATTTTATATATTTGTATGTTGAATGTCGTCAATATGAATATCATTATTTGTTAAAATTCTTTCATTTGTTGTCACCTGATTAATAATTGAATGATTATTTTGTTATGCAATATGACTGAAGATGGTGCCCAACACAATTAAAATTAAAGTTAAAAAATCCCAAATCTTTATTTTACAGATATATTAGACAGAAAAAACAGCATTCTTTACATTGGGGAACTGAAACCAAAGAATAAACAGCTTTTTGCTGTAAAAATTATTAGTAGGTTAATTGATTTTCTATATATATATGCTGTGTATATATATATAATTTGTTTATAATTAATGAATCTCCATGCACCCCTTTTGAATGTCCTTGTTTCCATGCAGTGAAGCTGTACACTATTCACACAGTCGCGTGTGCAGCCTCACAAGCGTGAAGTTGTGTTTGTGAACCAGTAAAGGGTCATGTGAGCACAAACATGCAAGGTGTGCGCGTGTTTGTATGCATGTCCCCTGTTGACTTTGGCAGTCCTTTCTCTTTGCTTTTGAGTGTCTGGAGGGAGGCGCCGGGACGGAAAAGGGCCGCAAGAGAAAAAGGGAGTTTGAAAAAGAAGGCGAGCGAGCGAGTGTAGTTGTGACCTGTTGAGGGTAAAAGCTGGGATTGACTATCTTAAGTAGAGGGGAGTTGGTCAGAGTTGTGTAAATGCAAAAGTGTGCATTTGAGTGTGCGTGCATGTGTGATTCATTACTCCCGCCGAGGAAAATGAAAAGAAGCGTCTGGCCACGGGCCCAGAGGGAGGAGATAGAGAAGGTAGAGAGAGAGAAAGAGAGAGATTCATTCACATGCAGTTTGAATGAAGGCTTGTCTGTGAAAGACATGCAAAGGAAAGAAAAATAGGCTTTTGTAGGTTGACATGTTGCAGTGCATCTACACCACACAGACCTGTTTTGAAAATGCTACTCTTTCGCGTATTTGCTCTGTGTTCACACTCAGCTGACAGTTTGCATGCACAGTGTATAAAAGTGGAAACAGCCCCAGTGTGTTTTAGGGGAGAATAAATACTAAACTCTAAACCTGTTGGAGTGTTTGTGTCTGTAAAGTTAGACCTTGCTGAAACATAATTCCAATAATTGTAAAATCTATTTTTTATTCTAGTCATTGTGAAGAATGTTACGCTAACTATAATAACGTGTACTGTAGGTGATCACAGAGGTGTGTGTGTGTGTGTGTGTGTGTGTGTGTGTGTGTGTGTGTGTGTGTGTGTGTGTGTGTGTGTGTGTGTGTGTGTGTGTGTGTGTGTGTGTGTGTGTGTGTGTGTGTGTGTGTGTGTGTGTGTGTGTGTGTGTGTGTGTTCTCTTCCAGTTTATTGTGGACATGTTCTTGGATACACAGTTGTTTTTTGTGTGTGTGTGCAGATCAGGAGGTTGGAGACAGCAGCAGCGTCGGAGCTCAGGGCTTCTCCATAAGAGCTTCTCCCAAGACCACCCCGCGGTGAGTACATGCTCTCTATCACACACACAGATCCCCCACCACCCAAATCCCACCCCGTTTTTACATTCCTCTCTGGCCCCCCTCCGTCACCCATCCCCCTCTCTGCGTTTCCCTTCGCCGGCCCGCCGTCTCCCCTCTCTTCCTCTCACTCTTCACACACACCCACCCACCCACCCACACACACACACACTCTGCCTTTCGCTCTTACCCCTACAGGCAATCCTCGCTCTCTTACAGCCAACGATAACGTGTGTTTTTGAAGGTGGTAACCATCCTTCAACTCCACTTAGATCTTTTTTTTCTCGATGTAATCACACATGGATTGACAGTCCAGTGATTTTCTGCTTCTCCATCTGGGAATATTTGCATGGAGCTCTCAGAATGGGAATATTGATGAGACAGATCCATTTATGTTTGTTTCTTCTACTTTGTGGGATGGATAATTTCCCTTGATGAGGTTGGTGACATTTATATCATGAACACTGCATCTGTGTTATTTTATGTCTTGAATTTTGGACAACATATTCCTGTAGGTATGGCTGTCTTTAAATTTGAAAAGAGAATAGTGTAATATGTGGCTTTTTCTTTAATTTGCTTTTATCTACATAGTTTGTGACAATTTGATTATTTTCTTACTCAAAACACTTGAATGTAAAAGTTAATAAATCTATATGTTTGCATTAAGCGTGACACCTTTTTTAATAATACTATGATATTGACACTTAAAGGCAGTTTTTTTTTACATTTTATTTAGAAAAATTCCAGGAAGTGTCATCACTGCCACTGCTGTTTTTAGATTTTCCTCCACATTGTGAACCCTTCACTCTGTTCTTTTTTCCCTCTCCTGCTGTCCCTCATTTCTCCTCTTTCACACTCAACAGATTGACTCAGTACACACAAACACACACCAAGATTTATCACACCCAGACAGTCCACTTCCCTTTTTCTGTCTCTCGCCCTCTTGCATGTCCTCTTTCTCTCTCCCTCCACGTCTTTCTCACTCACTTGCTCGCACACACACACACACACTGAGGGAAAGCCTGGCCCCTTTTCATTAAGGACCACTGTAACAACAAATTGATGTAGTTTTATAGCCAGCAGTGTCTATGTTTGTCTGACGTTTATGTTGGGTCGTTAATCTCCCTATTGACCTCTCTATCTCTCCTTTTCTATCCATGCGCGCTCTCTCTCTCTCTTCCTCCATTCAGCTCTCCCATTGGTGGCCTGCAGATCCGCTATGACTCCTCGGGGTCGTTGCCGGGGCCGGGTCTGGGGTTGCTAGGGGCGGGGGGAGGCGGTGGGGAGACGCCGCTCCCAGTGGCCACCAGCATAGAGCAGCTCCTGGAGCGGCAGTGGAACGAAGGGCAGAGCTTCCTGCTGCAGCAGGGAGGGCAAGGAGATGGTGAGTGGACTGATCCCACTACGAACAGACATGTACACAACAATGCACTCACACACACACAGGGCTGCGTATCTTGTGATGGGGCTCTGATCCGAAAACAGCGTTTTGTGACCTTACTCAGAGAAATATAACAATATTTAAATAATCTCTAGAATGGCACTCAGTAGAGCGCTGACCTCCATCAAAGGCCCAACAGTTCCCTTTAAAATCTGCATCATTTGTATCTATCTCCAAAACTATTGTAGATACAACTGTTGATCCGGTGTTGAATCAGATTGTTGTCAAAATGTAGGCAGCTTCCCTAAAACTTAAAAATATAAGTTTTTAAGAAGCTAAATATAAAATGTCAAATGAGTCAAATTAAGAAGAATTTTGATTCAATGTCTTTATTTAAATGAGGCACTATGTGATTAAGAGTTAGAAGTCAGGTTAACTATTCAATGGCATCTTTCCATTTTTGACACACTTTTCTCTTTCATAGCAGATTGTACAGAGGTTTGATCCCTTGCCCACACAGGCGGCGCCTTCCCAATCCCCTGTTTCCTCTCTGATTCTCAGTCCTTTCTCTTACTGTCTCCATGTTGTCTGTGAGTGTCTGTTGATCTCCGTCAGTTATCTTCTCATCTGAACATCCCTTGAGGGATCAGTAGTTGCAGCCTAGTTGTTTGAAAGGTCTTCCTTCAATCTGGACTGTTCAGGTTGAAGTTCCTGTGTCTGTACATCCTCCTCCTGACTGGAGTTGTCCTTGAGCACTGCGCTGAGTCTGTACAGGCACCAGGGTCACTGCTGTGTAGCTGATGTTCACCTCTGACCCCCCCATGTAGAGTATATCTGTCTATTCAGGCACTGGGTCTGTGAGCAGAGTTGTGTGGAGGCTGAGCAGAGTTGCCCAGTTTCACCGGGGGCCTTTTTTAGAAAGTCTGGTGTTCTTCTCGCTTGTGAAAAGATCACTCCAATACTTATTGCTCCATCCCAGAAGTAAAACACATTGTCTTCATAACGTAGGTAAAAGTTTGAAAAAATGTTTTTAGCTGTTTGAGAGGCGGTGGACTAGTGGCAGAAACTTGGACTATGGGCAGAAAAGGTCTCTGGTTCGTCTCTGGTTCGACTCCACGGAGAAACAACAAAAAGACTAACCTGGATTGATCTGTCCAAAAATCCAAGAGGATTCTCCTTACCCTGTCTAGTGCCCCTGAGCAAGGCACCTTAGTCCCCCAACATCTGCTCCCCGGGCGCCGTACATGGCTGCCCACTGCTCTGTGTGTCCTGCACCAGATGGGTTAAAAGCAGAGGTTAAATTTCCCTCCTTGCATGAGTGTGCGTGTGCATGTCTGTGCATGTGTTTGGGACAAATAAATATATCTTAATCTTAATCTTAAACTGAAGACAGTGATGGGGTTGAATTTCAGGGCTTTTTTCTCACACAGGAACATTGAATACATTGCTGCTGCCACTACACCACACTGAAGAGTCCGTTTTTTTATTCACATCTTTATCCTCTTTCTCTCTTTCAGTGGTGGGGATGTTGAAGTCGCTCCACCAGCTTCAGGAGGAGAACCGGAGGTTGGAGGAGCAGATCAAAACTCTGACTATGAAGAAAGAGAGACTGCAGCTTCTCAGCGCTCAGCTATCAGTGCCTTTCACTCCCACCACAGCCTGCTCTGGTACGTGCACACTCACGACTCAAGCAGCCCTTTGTAGTGAAATAAATACGGCTGGTAAAATAATCCGCAGACTTACTGACTTGTTTGTTTGAGAACGGCACAAATATGTAGTTGAAATAAGATGGCGCTTGGGGAAAAAGCATCATGATAATGAACACATGGATGCTTGATCATGCCTTACTGAAAACCTTGGATATTGACAGGATCTGCGCTAAAACAAAAAAGCACACAGACATACACAATTTTGCGTTTTAATGTTATTTTTAAAGTCTTGTCGAAAGGGGCCAGACCTCCTTGTTGAAATTACAAAGACAAAAATAATCTAAATCTGTGTTGATTTGTGTTTCAGATGTGAAAGGAGCCCAGCTTGGAGGCACCGACTCATCGTTACCTGTTGCTGCTCAGGTAAAAGACCAACAAGAGACAGAACACTAACAAATAAACATGTACGAGTCAGTTTAGTTCAGTTACCAGCTAATGTTGATGATAAACGTAGTGCATCCTCATTAACGTGATAAAACCCTGATGAGTGGAGGATTTGTCATTAAAGCCGTTGACCTCGCTGTCTTCTCTCAGGACAGTACGTCTTGTGGTGGCCACAGCAGTAGTGGCTCCACCTCCTCCCTCTCCACGCCTCCCTCCGTCTCCCAGAGCCCGCCCCAGCCCCAGCTCAATGGAGTCTCTGCTGGGGGGGCAAACCCGGCCGGGCACGGCGGAGTAGCGGGGCTGATGGGTGCACTTGGCACAGGCAGCGCTCTGGGCATCGGGGGAATCGTCGGGGCGCTGAACGGGGTCATTCAGACCCAGGCGGGCACCGGCAGCCCTCACCAGCACACAAGTGGAGCAGCTACGGGCGTCACGTTGCCGGTCAATAACAAGTACGTGTGAGAACAGGTGTACGGTGTCAGATCAGATCAAATGAAGCGAGAACAGACTGGACCACTTAATCAAAAGTCATAACATGAACTGCAACATGCTGTTTTATGGGCATTCTCAAAATCATTGCAAGCAATACCTTTTTCTCTTTCCCAATACTGATATCTGGACTTTGCAAATAGGCTGATACCACGTACTGATCCCAGACCAGTGCATTTGATGAATAACAACTTGTATCACCTATTTTAACAGCTGTATCTCTGTATGGGGTGATGATTGCCTTCCCTCCTACGTTTCTGTGTTTTACCCAAATTGCAATTAGCTTGCTGGCCAATGCTACACTATCAGAAATCACTTAATCTTCACCGCTGTAAAAGCAGCACTTGCCAGAAGCGGAACAGCACAACTGCTGTTTTTGGAGCAGAAACGATTTCCTGATAAAAAAGATGTGGCATCGGATCAGTACAGAGATTTGCGTACTCGCTGATTTCCCACCTTTCTGCATTTTCTGAGGCATTTCCGATGTCTGTATCAGAACATGTCAAGTAACATGGCTTGTCCTCACAAATCAGTCTATAGTCCATGCTCCTGTTGTAGGTTTACATCTGAGCTGTCAGGCTCTGTCGCATCTCTTCACATCCACACCAAAAAAACGAAAACACCAGAATCATTTCGTCAGCTGGCAGCTTCATCTCTCTGTTCTTTTTAAAGATGTTTGTTTGTGTGTGAACTTTATTGGCTCCTCTCTCTTCCTCTGTGTTTCCTTTTGCTTGCGTGTTGGATTCTAGCAGCTCAACAACTAGTAAGAACAGGTGAGACAAAAGTCAGATCAGGTCTTTACGTCAGACAGAGACATGTTGGAAAATCCTTGCTTTTCTTGTAATTTTATAAATGGAATCGACTTCAAAGTGGAATTAATAATATTGCATTAGCAGTGTATACTTTTTTAATAAGTATTTTATTGTTAAAATGCAGTAGTGTATATACAGTGAGTTTATTGTTGTCGTCTGACTGAGTTGTGTTTTGTGTCAGTGCTGCACAGCTCGGTCTGTTGTCGGAGCATCACAGACTCCTCCTCCAGCAGCATCATCTCCAGCAGCTGCTGTCCTCGCAGCCCTCAGCGGTAAGGCGCACACACACACACACACACACGCACACACGCAATGTGAGCTACACTCTTTTTTTGTGACCTAAATCGCCAAGCTTAGTAATTTTTCTTTTTTCTCCTCCTTCTCTTCACCCCACCTGTCTCCCCTCCTTCTCTTCTCCATCTTTCATTGCTGTCCTCCTTCACACTTTTCCCTTGACCTCATCCCATCTCTACCACTCCATCTCTTCCCTCCTGTCTTTCTTTTTCTACCACCTCCTGCATCGCTCTCTTCTCCCCAGGAGCAGCAGCAGGTGTTGCTCTACCAACTGATGCAGCAGCAGCAGGAACTCCAGCAGCTGCAGACCTTCTCCTCCTCGACGCAGATTCCCTCCATCCCGCTCTCCTCCGCTCAGCTTCCCATCAACAACCTGCTACCCGGCGCCCAGAACCAGAGTCAAGGCGCCATCACGGCCAACCCCTTCCTGGCGATGCAGCACGCACACACTGACACGCACGCTTCGGGGGTGCAGAAGCAGCGGCTCGCTGAAAAGGCTGTGGGCATCGCAGGGCAGGAAAAGACATGACGGCAGATGTTCTCTCGTTTTTTTCTTTTTAATAAATATGCAGAGTTTTGGGAAGATCGGCCTGTTGGTCAACTTTGTTGTTCGGTGACAAGGACACTGGCAGAAAATTCTGCGTCCGGGTAGATAACTCTTTAGAACGGTCTGTGCTAACACGTTAACACACACTGTGGTGATTGATAACAGAAGACAAAAGTAAGAATTGCATTTTTTTTGTCTTTTTCTTTCACCAACTCATTCTTTTTGCAACTTTGGTCAGGTTTTTACACAGATTTTGTGTAATTTTGTTTTATTTATTTCCATCCAGTCTTAGATTTCTTAGTTCGTAGCTGTAGCGCTGCTTCAGGTTCCTATTTTCACTGCTGAGATGATGATTTTCATTTGATATCACTGATAGTTAGTTTGTGTTATAAGTGTGACTAGAGCACAGGGTGATTTGTGTTCTCTCCTCAACAGGTGAGGTGTGGGATGTGCTTCCACGGAACATTTCCTTGAATTATTTCTCTTAACATTTTCTTCACTTTTCGTTGTTTCTTTCTCTCGTGTCTCCCGTGTGGTGTCACTACTATTTCACTCTCAGGGGCCTCAGCTCACCAGAGTCGTGCACTCGGCACACAAGCTAGCACACACAGAACTACAAATATACAAAAAGAAAAAAAGAAAGATAGCAGAAATACATTAATATTTCAAACAAAAAAACTACAAGTCCCTACTACAAAGACTTAACAGTAGCAGATGAATGTTTGACATCTGTCTCACAGCAAGTCCCTTGGGGAATATTTGGTGAAAGGCTCCTGGGGGAAAAAAGAAAAGAAATCCTACATGTTCTTGCCACTGCCTCTCTCTCCCCGTGTGTCTCCCTCCGTTTGTGTAGATCCATTAATGTCAGTGAGCCAAGTCTCGTACGGTCACCACAGAAGCCTTGCTTTACACTGTCTCCTCTCTGGGCCAGAAACAGGGGGCTCACTCAGGGAAATGAAATGGAAGAAAAGAGAAATATAGCAAGTTGAATGTTCAAGAGGGACGCATCAATCCACACAGCACACGCTTGCAAAGAAACGATCGAGTTGGTTGTCAGCACATGGAGAGTCGTCACATTTCATCCCCCTGATTGAGCCCCCCGCTGCACCTACCTCTCAAGCAGGACCAGCCTATCAGGACCTAAAATATGAGGCCGACGTCAGCGGCCGCCTCACAACCCCTCAGCAGTCAGGACTGGCCAATCAGGGTCAAAGCCCAAGTGCCTGAGGCCAAGGCGGGATTTATTTCCCCCCTTTTTTTCTTTTTTACCTGTGTCCCTGTCACTCAGCCCAAATCTTCAAAAACCCTTTCCACCAATTAAGCTGCGTTGCTTCGCAACAGAAACACTCAGTGGCGTCTTTTTAATGAAACCAGGAACGATGATGATTCTGCTGCATCCTCTTCTATCAAAGCCAACTTGGATTGTGCTTTTTTATTTATTTGGAGTTTGTTTGTGTAATGGGCTTAAGATGAAATATTTTAAAAGCCCGCTGGTGTTGCAATTTAACATCATTTTGTACTACTGTGTAAAGTTTTGTCTTCTGTTTGTTATTTTCTTCGTACAGTCAGATGTTGCTGTAAACCCTTTTTAATGACTCTTCTGTGTCATGTGTTTGAAAGCTAGAAGTTACTTGATAGCTGGCTGATAGGGACGAGGGGGGTGTGGTTGTACATAGCGGTTTGTTTGGGTGGGATCGGGTGGGTGGAAACGTGTCGGGGGACATTCAGTGGCACAGTTTTTACCTCGTTAAGTGTACATAGAACCTTTCTCATTGGCCGTTGATGTGTACATATGTGATTGTGATTGGCCGCGCTGGTGTGAAGGAAAGCCAATGAAGCCTCAGTTTGTGTGTGTAGATCTTTAGGACCAGAAAAAAAAAAAATAAGGTTGACAGTGACTGGACACACAAAGTATTAATTTATTTTTATATGTGCAGGGACATTGTGTTTTTTTGTTTTTTTTGCACCATTTTATTGATGAGAAATTCATTTTATACGCTGGGCACCGTGTTTTCATCTGTGCACACATTTGTTTTGATCAGTTTTGTACAAATGGAAGATAAAAAAAAAAGAAAAATTGAGGGGGTGGGGGGGTGACATTGTATTTCAAAATACCAAAATAAACACTCTGGATAAAGTAACAGAAACGCTTGAATTTATTCTTCTGCTGTTTGAGGGAATTTATTTGCAAAATGATGAGATTATCAATACTGAGCAACCCAAAACACATTAAGATATCATTTTGTTTCCCAATGTTTTAATTCGATGTACTGCAAGAAATCAAAATGGATTATTTTGAAAAATATCATTAAGCACATGTAAATAAGCCGTTTCATTTCTAGATGACTGCTGATTGGTTCGATTTGAAGAAACTTTAAGTTGTTTTCTTTGAATAAACAGGAAAATGTATTTAGGATTAGATATAAATTTAATGAAAGTATATTTAAAGAGTTTTATGCAGTTTCCAGTTATAAAGTTTGCATTACGTATGATATGAAATTGGTTTGTTGATTTGATTAACCTGGTTTGTATAATGTGTTAATTACAGTGGAGAGGTGTGAGGAGACGACGGCAGCGGGACGAGATTTATTCAGTAACAATGAGGAGGAACATGAATAATCATCAGGAGAAGAAGAAACTGAACATCTTTTTAAATTTAAACAATGTGCTTCAAGGCTGCTGTCCTGAGACACACACACACACACACACACACACACACACACACACACACACTGGTTCTACACGGCAGCTGGAAGTCATCAGCTTTGTGTGTGTGTGTATGTGTGTGTTTAGAGGTGGGGGCATGATTTCTGCTACATCTGCTTCTGCCCTGGTAATTAAAAGCTCACTTTCCTCCTCCTCCCCCCAGAACTACACCCACCTCACCCCCTTCAGGAGTTTTCAGTCCCTCACGCACACGCACACACACACACAGAGGCACACACACACACTCTAACCTGCATTCTAACAACAACACAACCCCCCTGTTCTCTTTACCCAGACACTTGCCCCCCCTCCCACCTCCACCCACTATCAGCCCTGTCAATCAAAAGCCAGGCTGTTTAAACACCATCCAGCAGCACCACCCAGGACCCTCTCCCCTCTTTTATAAGCCTCCACCATCACAGCTACACATAATAGCAGCACCACACACACACATAGATATAGGGCAGAGCTGCTGTGTCCATCATCGATCACACTCCCCCCTAGAAACCCTCCCTGGGGGTGGGTGGGTGGGGGGGGTTACCAGCTGATGGAGGACCCCTGTGTGCTGCCCGACCAGGTGCCCGATCACAAATTCAAAACACTGCTAAGCCCTGGTGTTAGGAGACAGATCTCCCTCCTCTCTCTCTCTCTCTCGCTCACACACACACACACACACACACACACACACACACACACACACACACACACACACACACACACACACACACAGAGGGAGCAGATAGTGGGCCAGCAGGAGGGTTAAGCCCTGGATGATTAGACAAATGTAGGGCAGATATCTGTGGCTTCAGAGGCGAGCTGAGCTGCTGTCACTGAGGAATGCTGTGCAGCTGCATGGATACCTGCCTCTGACTGCATGGCAACTTTCAGGCTCCGCTTTCTAGTAGATTTCCTTTCAGGCTTCAGAATGAGCCAGAAGAGCCAGAAGAACAGAACTCACTGCAACCAGTTGGAAGTGGAAGATGAGCTTGATTCGATTCTGGATTTTTGTTTGTTTGTTTTGTTCTGATTGCATCTGGGAAAAAAACAACTTTCCCATCTTGAAATCATTTGAGTTTAGGAGTTTAACATTTCCACTACAGACATAGTTACGTGTTTAGTTCACAAATGTCGATGTTTAAATCGACTGATGAAAAGTCAGAATTTGAGTTGTAATAATGTGACTTTTTACATGAATATAAAAGTCCACCTAATTGAACCCTATCGCTTTGACAATCTTTATTTGTAAGTTAAATAATCTGAAAAATGTAAAGTTCACAGCTAAAGGATTTTTTTTTTTAAAATATTGTAAAGACTCTTGAGCCAGGAGACATTATGTCTCATTTACTGAAGTTTATTATTTAAGCGCAGCAACTTAAAATGCACAATCATAAAAGAATTTGAAACAGACGCTGGTTTCATATTGAAACATTCATTAAAAAGCAGTTATCTCTTGGTGAATTAAAAAATATTTTATTTACTTTTACTCAAATTTACAGAACTGACTAAGGTTATTATTACTATAATTAGTAGTAGTATTACAACATACTCACCTTTGAGGTATTTTGACAGTACATTATATTTGAACTGCACATATGAACTTTACTTTCTATGTCATTTTTTATCGTTTAAGGTGTTTCATTTTTCATGAAATTAATTCCAGTTTAATTGACTCACCATGTTGCCTGGCTCATCAGGAAACTGAGACCCATCTGCATCAGACCTGCTTAAATACGGGTTGCTAATTGGACCGTACCATGTTCCTCTTCATCATGGGGGAGGTGTGATGTTTTTAATTAGTTATTTTTGTTTAGCACTTTCTTTCCCACAATGGTTTTGATTGGTCATTAGTTTCATATTTTTGTTATTATTAGTCGTGCTATACTGACATTTTTGGGATTATTGTTGTTCATTTATATAACTTTTGATAATTGTTTACCCCTTGTCTTTCTGAATGACCTCATCAGCCCGTTTGTCTGAATGGATCAGGTCAGACTCAGTTCTGTTATGTTTACCTCTTTTCTGGGCCCAGAATTATTGTTTTGAGTATTTTCTTCTTGAGTCTCTTTGCTCAGTCCCTGACAGGAATACATGGTTGTTCACAGGACATTCAATTTCAGTTATTTATTCCTGCAATCATTTTCTGCTGAGCGGAAATGAAAACAAAACCATAAAACAACTAGACCAAGTGCCACAAGTTAATCCCTACACAGGTTTTGGCATATGTTTGGTAATTCAGTGAAATAATTTAGTCCTCTGCCTCAAACAGCGAGAGAGAGAGAGGGCAAAGAGCAATAAAGCTGAAAAAGGCTCTGGTGTAATAAACCATTAGCAGGAGGAGAAGGAGGCAGCCGCTGGTGTGTACAGTAATGCAGTGTAAATCATCACAGAGTGGCTGCTATTAGGAGGCTTAAGCCTGGCCAGGAACCTGCAGTCAGCTGCCAGGGGCCCTGATCCGGTGCCGAGCGGAACCAGAGCTGGCAAACGGAGGTGTTTAGAGCTGGTGCAGGAGGAAGAGGAGGAGGAGGAAGGTTAGGAGTAGAGTGTAGGAGGGGGGGGGACAGCTGAGGAGATTCCCAGGGTACGTGTGCGTATGTGTGCGTGCTTGCTTGTGTGTGTGTGTGCGTGTGTGCCCCCCACAGGTCTCTCCCCTGTTGGATAATGGTGGCGAGGAGAAGCAGCAGGATTCAGCCTCATCCCTCTTCATTCTAAGACAGCTCTTATTCTTCTGCTAAGTGACTCTCAGTGTCGCACACACACACACACACACACACACACCCACACACACACAACCAGGACCCTCTCTTTTTCTGCCTCCCAGCTGAATGACACCTAGCAGAGTTAGAAAGCACAAATACAAAACTGGACAAATTGCAATAAATGAATTGAAATAAATTATTTAACTTTGAAAGTCAAGTCAAATTTATTTGTTGCTCAAAAGTAAAAAAAAAATTAAAATAAAGTGGACTTAACAGTATATATATATATATATATATATATATATATATATATATATATATATATATATATTAAACACTCTCTGTCCTTCAAACAAATGCACACCACAAAAGTATTTATAGGAAAAAACATTAAAACCAAAAAATCTATCTATCTATAACCTACAAATTTACAAACTGTCTAACCCTATCAATACATAATACATAAATTACATAATATATCATATATATTACATAATATAATACGTTAACCTAGGCTAATAAATAGATTGACTGAAAATGAAAAAGTAGTGTAAATCTGCTGTTTCTGTATTTCTTTCAATTTATTAATATATTTATTTACGTTGAAAGACACAACAAACGGTCAAATTATGAAATAAAACAAAATCTAAAAATCTACTAATGTGGTCAATTGCCTCCTAGGTTAATATGAGGCAACTGGTAAGTATATGTAGTTTGTGTAGATGTGTGTAAACACGTGGACAAAGAGAGTTGTGGTTCCTCCATCGCCTCCTCGTGTTGCTGGCTCTTCCGGGTCTTCAGCGGCGCCTGCTCGCTCCTCCTGCCGCAGGGAGCGACGCGCTGCCCGGGCAGCGAGCTGTGTCCGTCCCGCTGATGTCGGCGAGAGGCAAGCAACTCCGGAAACCAAGCGAGGGTTGAGTATAACTCCAGTGAGCACCACAGGGTGTGAAGCGAAGACTCATCTGAACCAGCGGTTTTTCTGCTCGCCTGCTTTTCCCCTCTGGAGGGGAAATGCAGCTCTGCGGCGGAGTCTCCTGCAGCAGCCGCAGATCACACTCTCCTCCCCGGCCAGGCTGCTGGAGGATCCCCGGCATGTCACAGCACATTTCAAGAAAATACACAAACAGCCAAATGTCACAGAATAACCCAGAGAAATAATCATTTTTACATACTTTTCTAAATAATAATAAAAATGTACAAAGTTCTCTTGAATAATTACTTTTTAACTTGTTTTATTTTATGAATATGGTTTAATTTTTAATCTATATTGTTTATAAAGCACTTTGAGCTGCATGTCTTGTGTGGAGGGGTGCTATGCAATAAAGGTTTATTATTATTATCATTAATAATAATCATAACGCTATGGATAATGTTAAGTTAATTTCAGAAATATGCAGTGTTTAGACTTAACTGCTTGAAGTGTTTTCCTGTATTGTAGCAAACATCTAAAGATTATGAATCAATCTTTTTACTTAATGATAGTAATACAGTCATTAAATGGTATGGGGTCCAGTGGTGTTAAAATGGCATAAGTGTTAAAAAACTAATTTAGGATTTTGTTTCTGTCACCTTTATAATTCCATATATTTTCCTCAGTTTTTTTGTGACCTTGTGTTGCTGTAATTAATTAGCCAGATACTTATGATCCTACTTCTTACTGTAAAGCTCCAGTAGGATCAAAGTCCGCTCTGCTGTGATGTTTGTCTCCTGTCTGTGCTGACGACCTCCAGTCTGTTGTTTTTGAAGGGCACCGACCGAAGCAGCCAACTGCAGGGAAGCCACATGACCCCAGCAGAAATGTAGGCTACTAAATAATGTATAAATTCAATTAAACTCATTGAGAACCCCACCATTTATTTCCCATGCAAATGGTTGTTTTCTTCTTTTTTTTTCTCCTCATAGCTTCCATATGTAATGTTGCTTTTAAAAGTACTGGTTTGTTTATGTTGCCAAAAGAAACCACAAGGTCAATTAATTGATGTTTTAAGGAACCGCAGTCAGCTGTTGGGCCTATTAGTTGTCAAATTTATAAAAGACACACACTGCAATCAAGTATAGCTCAAACTATCTCACACACACACGTAGGGCAACATTATGCATTTTCCCTCAACATCCTCACATACATTGTGTTTCCTATATTTACCATGACAATGAGGGGGCTCTGTCTGTGGGTGAAGAATGGAGGAGCAGTGCGTGGTGGACAGGTGGTGCTGGCAGAGATGAATGTAATCTTGTGGGGTCATAATGAATGTGACAGGATATAGATCTGAGATGAGATCGGGTTTGATCATCAGGTAAAAATAGATCAGTCACCGGCAGATCATTACCGATAATTACTTTCAAATGGCCGGCCCTGGGAGGGGTCCATATTATTAAATAATTCCAGCCTTGGTTGGCAATGACAGGTTGAAGGAATTTTCTGTGTGTGTGTGTGTGTCTGTGTGTGTGTTGTAATTGCATTAAAAATGATAGAGTAAAGAAGTGCACTATTAATTATTCCCTCTTTTGTCCTTGTTGTCAAGTGAGGAATTTTCAGTATTCGTCAGGCATTTTTGGTTTTCATGCACAAACAAATGATCGACCTCGACAAACCAAATCCTGTGATGTTTCTCCCCCTGCCGCTGCATGTGTGTGTTTTCATGATTAGCTGATAAACAGCAGGGGTTCGAGGCTGGGGAAAGATAGAATGGTTTCACACTTGTGCAAACTGCCCAGAGCGGCTGAGGGATAAGTGCCTTGCTCAAGGACACTGCAGTGCATTGAAGGGAGTGTGTCCCTGTGGAGACTTGAAGCTAATTTCTGGTGTTGAAATGTGGGAGAGGAGTCAGAGCTCGGCTGCTGCTGCTGCAATCACAATAAATGAGCCAACAACAAGCATGTAAAGAGAGAGAGATGGGATTTCTCCTGTGGCAACAGCTGTTAAATGGTATAAACCCATGGCTGCATAATGGTACAGGCTGGTGTGTGTGCGTGTGTGAGAGAGGGAGCCCTCCCCTGTTCCTCCACCTATCAGCAAACCTCATTTATTATGCAGACTGGAGACCTCTGGGCTGGAGAGGAAGGCTAGTGTGTGTGTGTTGGGGGGGCACAAGAGCAGGCATGCATACAGAAACACACACACACACACAGCTGATTCAGTTTCTTTGCTCACAAATACTTGCTGTAGGAATGAGCGGCTGAGGTATGAGACGAGAGAGAGAGAGAGAGAGAGAGAGAGAGAGAGAGAGAGAGAGAGAGAGAGAGAGAGAGAGAGAGAGAGTGTGCTGGACTTGTTGCATCAACGCTCATGACTTAAAATATTAGTTGGAGGCTGTGAACTTTTTAAGGATTCATAATGTGTGTGTGTGTATTGTTTGAGCATGTATTGTGTGTGTGTGTGTGTCACAGACCTTGAAAAACACACACAAAAGAGGTGGAGTGTGTCGCTGTTGTTTCCCTGTGAAAGGAACAAGATTAAAAAAATTAAAAAAAACCTTTTTATTTAATTTATTTCGAAATATTTCACAGAATTGAAAAGGTGAAGAAAAGTTGTCTGTCTCCTCCCACAGAATATTGTGAAATGCAGAGGACCGTGAGATGTGAGGTTCATTTAAGCAGAGAGAAAAAAATATTTTCGAGATTCATTCATTGACAAAACAAAAAAGAAGATTTGTATGAAGGGGGGGGGGGTGAATGACTTTAACACAATCATGTCGGCTGCCATGATTCTCCTTTAAGGGAAAGCAGCTGCTGTAGGGAAAGTACAAATTTTATTTCTATTACTTGAGTGTTAAGAATTTTATTCCACTTTATTCTCAAATTTCTGAGAAGTATTGTACTTTTTTACCTCACAACTTATATAAATAAAAATGTAAATGTATAAAATATGATATTATATGTTGGTTGAAACAGTTGGATCCAACTAGAATGACACTCAGCAGAGCACATTCCTTTGCCAAGGCCAAATAGTTCCCTTCAACATAATCAAGCTGCACCAAATTTCACAAACTCATACATATTAGTTCCCTGAAAGTGCCAGATTTTTTCAAATGAACCATGACTTGTAAATTGAGAAATCTATGGAGAAAAAAAAAAAATTCTCCCCCAAAATGTTGAAATAAAAAAATTTGTTAGCGTCTTATTTTCATTTAAATGTGCATGTTTGAAATTATCCAAGAATTCACAGAAAGGAAAACAATACGAGAATAAAGAGATGTGAGTTAAAGTGTGAGGACAGATACGTCGCATAATTTAGTTTTTCATTCTTTTCCAACTTCATGAATAATCTCATGACCCCTCAGATTTATCTGGTGAACCATGAGGCTCAACGTTCATGTGAGGAAACACTGGAATCAACGATCTAAACTTCGATGTAGTAGTTTTAATTACTAAGTCAACAATAACCTGTAGTGGTAGTTTTACTTTCGATAGTTTGAGTACAAATCGTCCATTCTTTTACTCAAGTTGGATTTTGAATGCAGCACCTTTACTTGTAATGGAGTATTTGTGAATACTGAAGTGTACGTGGGGTGAACCATGGAGCTAATCCTAAACCCTACTTAAGTAAAGGATCTAAATACTTCGTCCACCCCCACACACACGCAAACAACTCGTCAAAGGAGTTTACTGCCACACAAACTCTAATATGTGTCATATATTATTCAGATTCAGGGTAACGCTTACAAGAGACTTCACTCCCTCACATTCAGATCTGAGTTACATAGGAGCAAAGCTCAATAATCTACCATCACACACTATAGGCTACATAATTAAATAAAGGTAGAGTGTGTATTCCCATAACTGTGAGGTATATTTAGATATTAAAAAGTACTATTCTCCATTTGTCTCCTTCATTGCGAGCTGTTGACATGCATTAGTGGCACAATTATAAAAGCAGTGGTCTAATCTTTTAAAAGTCCCAGGGTAATGTTGGAAATGGCCGAAGAAGAAGGGGAGAGGGGGATGGAAGAGGGATAAAGGGAGGAGAGAAACTCAATCTAAAGCACCAGGTGCACCTTTTGTCGACATAATCTCCCAACCCTTGAGACCGCGCACACACACTGGCCAACATATACAGCCTTTCATAAGTACACACACTGCTGTTTCGACCGGGGGATTTGGACCCTGCTCTGGCTCTGCTCATATGTAAAAAGGACAGTCAGGTCAGTGCGCTGCAGCAGACCGGGGGGGTTTGGTCCATTGTGATTTAACCACACTCCTGTAGAAAGCAGGAGGACCAACCCTTTCACTTTGCAGCGCAGTGATGATGTGCATCTTCACAACACATTGACGTCCTGTACAAAAAATGTCAGTTAAAAGGACGCCGCTGCAGAGAAAACGCTGTCAAGTGCAACAAATCACATGTGAATATAAAGCACATGTGTTTTCAAGTGTTTTCATGTGTGAACCAGTTTTCACATTGTTTTCTGACACCAAATATTTCTGCCCGAGATAAAAGAAAAACGTGTCTTCGACGTTATATTGCTGCTCATGCTCACTTTCACTTGAAACACTTTATTTTAAGCCATATATCATAATGAACTGATAATAAATGGTTTGCAGCACTGTGTAATACTGAACAGATTAAATATATAGATACAAATATTTAAAGAATATATATGTTGATACCCATGAGTCCCTGTGAGCTTTTATTTTCTATTAAACGGTTAATAAATGCAGTTTATTAATGTGTGTAATTATAAATATCATATATATATATATTTTTTTTTTTTCAAAGCTATGTTGTCCATCATGACCTTTCTTTTCAAACACGTTTTGCTTCATTATTATTAAGAAATTATGCTATTCATTCATTCATCAATTATCTGGTATGTAGCTTATGGTTGCTAACGCTAGCTTATATTAAGATACATTTAGCTGCATAACTCCTCTACTGTTAAACACGTTTTATTGTCACTTTTTACAAAGGTTTCCATTGTTCACAAAGTTTCATTTTTTCACCTTAAGTTTACTTTACTTTAAAATGTCCTTATATTTGCTTGCAACTACATAAAGTGTAATATTGTGTCTAACAGACTAGAGGACTTGACCACTGTTATATTAAAGAACTACGCTGAAAAAGAAAAACTCTGCTTCACAGGTCGAGTAAGTTCACAAAAGAAAATAAACATGTCTTTGTGTATATATGCACTCAAATGTGTGACAATTTTTGTAATTCTAAGGCAAATCAAAAGACAAAAAAAATTGTTGCTATGTTGAGCATCCAAAGCTTGAAATAGTTAAAAATCTCGAATTGTGCAAAAACACTTTTCATTGAATAACATTGCGGGCAATGCTAATCAATGCTCCTTAGCACAGTGGATTTAAGCAGACTGGGCGCCCCTTGTCCACAATCCCTCACCCGTCATCCTTTAAGCTCGACCCCTAAACTCATGTAATGCTTCAAGTGGGGACAAACCCAAGGACGGAGTAGGCTCCTCATTGTGATTTAATCTCGCTCTGCCTCTCTCTCAACTGCCAGAACAAACATCAAATATGGCCTCCTTATCAGTCCCGACCCCTGCTCTATCTATCTATCGCCAATCAATACCTCCTGTTCCGTGTGAGCATGGCTTGTATGTACGTGTATGAATGTGTGTTTGTGTGAAACTGGTCTCAAGGGCTGCGCTAACTAAGGTCAAAGATCAGGTATAACCCTGCAGCGTGGAATGACAGATGTGGCCTGAGGAAAACAAAGATAAAAGAAGGAAAGAGAGGGGGAAAAAGAAAGAATGAAGGGGAGAGCTTCATCCCAGTGTGTCCGACGCAACACATCACAAACAACTTGAACTGTTGTTGTTATTGCTTCTGTTATTTCTGCTTGCAGGTAGAAGTTTGCCTCGGGCGGCAGGCAGACCCTGGATCAGCTTACCCGAGTGAGCGTCAGCCTCAAACAATGGACCCCAGGCATTGGCAGTGTCCGAGTATACCTCTACGGAAACACCAGTCGCTTAATGAGCAACTGTATGATCACACATGTGGTCAGTGAAATGCCTCCTTCAGGCACAGGGAATAGGAATTATTATGAAAAGGCGAAATTACTCTGTTGTGCTTCCTGTTTGCGGCGAGAGGGAGATTCCAATGTTACGCTAGAGTCCACATCCGTAAACGACCTTTTCTTTTGAAATCGCGTTTTCAAACTGATCCCTGTACATACTAACACGCCTTCAAAGGCACATGCGTGTGGCGGTGTACACAGGAAGCATTTAGGTGTTACTTGCAGAATTATCACAGATCGCTTGATTAACAGCTCGGCTCCTACACGTGTGAGCGGTTATATCTTTGTAAAATGCCGAATTTAACTGCACAACAGCTGTAAGCAAAGACAACGGGGTCAGCAATGCTTGTAATTGATTATCTATAGCTGCTTTCAGACAAGCACTGAAACGCAAATGTGCGAGTGGGAGCCTCCGGATTATCTGCGGACTTCCTAGGCCTGGCCCCCCCCCCCTCGAGTAGAAAGTCTATAGAAAGTCGGTTGTGACCAGAAACAGTGTCTTCGTCATTGTTTTCAAACTTCTCCGTTTTAGCAGATCTGAAACTCTGGAGTAATGTGGACGCCCTGCATAGACCTGAATTAACATAGCAAAAAAGTAAGTAAGTGTATGCATATGCATGCATGGAGAGGGGGGGGGGGTGCTCCTGAGGTGATGTGACGCTGTCTGTGCTTCTATTCACCATGAAACAGCTTTATACAGCTGCAAAAATGTTGCAAGGCTGAACCACGCTGCAACGGCTGTTAGAGATAGATAGATGGAGAAAAAGAGGAAGAGAGAGAGAGGGAGAGAGAGGGAGGGAGAGAGAGAGAGAGAGAGAGAGAGAGAGAGAGAGAGAGAGAGAGAGAGAGAGAGAGAGAGAGAGAGAGAGAGAGAGAGAGAGAGGGGGGGCATCCTTTGTTCTGTCAAGGACTTAACACAATCAGAGTGTACAGTGTGTCAGGAGCGCACAGGCATATATCAACTTCAATCTCTTTTTAATGAAAAATCCTGCCCTCTCTAATATGTGCAAATTAACCTCTTCTCCTCCCTCCCTCCCTCGCTCGAGATCCCTCCTCCCCTCCTGAAAGCTCCCCTCCTCTCTTGCTCTCCCTTCACGGAGGCCCCTCAGCTCTCTGTCTCCCCTCTTGCGCTCTCCTCTCCACCCTCTTTTCTGTCCCCCCCGTCCTCCACCTTCTCGGCCACCTCCTCTACAGGCTTCACTTTTGCCAATTTTTTCCGTCTCATTCAGAGGTGGTGGTACGGTGGTGGTGGGAGGGGGCAAGAAAAAGGGGGGAAGTATTGATAGAGACAGAGGCTCCTGCTTCCTATTAGCTTGTTGCTTTAGCCACCCAACCCCCCACAGCAATTATCTACATCAGTTGGAAAAAAAAGGATTAAAAACAGAAAAAAAAACATCCTGGAGTCGGTGTCCAGCAGCAGAGGCATTAAAATTCACCCTCCATCCTCCTCTGCTCTCTTTGGTTTTCATCTGTGCTGCATCGACACACACACACACATACACACACACACACAAACACACTCATGCCGAATCGTGCTATTACCCTGATTATCCCGATGAGTTGGTCAGATCCTCGTCTTCTCATTCTGCCCACGCTGATAGTAATTTAGAAATTACACCTAATGAGGAATTTTTAAAAACACCATGGCCGCTCTGTGTTGCCAGCTCCGCACCGTCCCCTGCCCTAATGGATTTCCTGGTATGGAATCCATTTTTTTTTTTTCCTCCCCTTTTCTGCCCTGCAGGGGGTCCGGGCTCGCCAGGCCCTCCCTCCCTCCTCTGCTCCCACCCCCTCTCCCCATATCCCCTGTACCCTCCCCGACGCACCACTAATTGGGGGCGACTGGTTTCGGTGAAAAGAAGTCATAATCATTGTTTCTGCTGCTAATTTAAGTGGTTAAGTGTACAGGATCGGCTCGCAGGACGAGGAAATGAGTGTGATTAAATTTACATTTTTTTAATCGTAACAGCTAAAGTGCCAATTTCCTCTTCACGGTTCGGTTTGAGGGTTTTGAAAGGTAAACCCCGTGTGGCAGTTTGCACAAGATCGAAGCACATGCATGTCGGAGAGTGTGGGGGTTTCATCTTCTGGTTTTGTTTAGCTTGTCTTTAAATCCACCAGTGAGGTTATGTTTTTTGCCCCTGTTCGTTTGTTTGTTAGTTTGCAGGATTAGGCAAAAAAAACTGGATAGATTAATATGAAACTTTGTGAAAGGATGTGATCCCAGTCAGGAAAGCACACATGCAGTTTTGGTGGGGATTCAGATTAGGGAGGGGATCCAGGATTTTTTTTCTGAATTTAAAATGGCGAGATAGAGCATTTTTTCCCCTAATTTCCCAGGGAACAATTCATGGATGTTGATGAAAAAAATCAGACACAGTAAGGGAACTGATGTCTGAGTGTTTGAAATTTGGTGCAACTTGAATTTAAGGGATCTGTTGGGCCTTGGCGGAGTAAGACAAGAGTTCTAGTCTGAATTCTAGTCTTCAAAATATTTTTCCAGACTTTCCAGAAGATGATTAAGCTGCAGAAAATAACAACTTTTCCTAAACCACCACCCTTATCTTCTGCTATGAATTAGTTGAAATGTGCCTTTGAGCTCAGACAGAAAGCATCAGAAAATCTTTTCACATTTTATGGAGCAATGTGAACTGTTAAATGTCTGTAGATTGAAGTTTTTGGACTCTTTCATACAGAGACGACGATACAGTATATTGCTGTAAAGAAAACCCCTCATTATTCCATCTTTGACTGTTTACACTGAACCAAACAAAGCCGGCATATTACTATGTCGCCGGTTGTGAGCATAACTTTCATACAGTGGACAGCACAACACAACATTCCCGCCCGGAACAGGCTGTGTAAAGGGGACGTGTGTGTGTGTGTCTGTTATAGGGGGTATTTCGCAGAAATGAGGGGAGCAGACACACACTCACACAGGCACGCATGCAAATCAAAGCCATCAACAGCTTGTGATGAAGTGAGACATCGCGGCATAAACAGAGTGTGCCGTTACCATGGAAGCCACTTTCACCTCACAGGCCGAGAGACAGAAAAAACACAAAGAGCCGATGAGACGGGGAGGGAACGACAGAAAAACTGTAACACACAGACAGACAGACAGACCGACAGACAGACGGAGAAACCGAAATACTGTATTTACAGTTCCGTGTTGAGACAGAAGGGAAAAGTTTGTGGAAATGTTGTTCAACAGCTCGGCGAACGTTCACAAGTTTGATGAAAACATGCGAGAGCTCCAGGAACAGATGTACAGTGAGTGTCGGGAGGAGGGTTTTTTGCGCCTCTGGAGTCAATTCAGTCGCCGCTTTAATCCTTTTTTTTTCTGCAGGTGTCAGCCTTTAGACTTCACATGGCAACATTTTGGTTGGAAAACAGCCAGTTCACCACACACAACCGTTAGCATCCACACAGGGACTGGAGCTGCTCCACTTCATCTGTTCGTGATAAGTTTTAACACAGTATTTAAAAAAAAATTCAGATGTAAATTTTCCCTTTTAGTTTACGACTAAAGCCATAAACACCATTTCAAATTCACTGAGCTAGAACTGAAGTAAGCGCCTGCGTTCTACTGCTCAGCGCTGGATGTCCACTTCACTCATCAATTTGTATTAATCAAGTCTGTTGCAGGAAATTGAACAAAGTGACCTTGACATACGACTTCAAACAGGGGTCCTCCATATCGGCCTTCATTTGGCAGAGACACTAATGACAAATTTCCTTCCCTTTATACTTTATAAATGATTCATCTGGGCGAAAATGGAAACCTTTATCCATTTAATCCAGCTCATTTTCTCTCTCGGACATGACATAACTTCTACAAAAGGGCGGCCTGGAGGTTGAAGAAGAAAGAATCAGTGGAGCTGTGCCTTTAAAATGTTCCGCCATTGGACAAAACGAGGATTTCTTCTCATGACAACAAGTTTCGTTTTACGTCCAAAGTCTATCGGGTCACTGTGTTTGGCCGTTTCATGGCAATCAGTCGTTTAGCATGCTTTTTCCCCCCTCCTTTGTCCAGATCAGAGCCTGATTGCCGCCGACTAAAAGCTCCGTACCTCCCTCCGAAAAGGAAGGATGAGCGAGGCCATTGCGGCGATGCTAACTTTGAAGGTTTGCCAGGGAGGCTACAGGAGGTAATCAGAGGAAAATATGTCCTCTCCTCCTCATCCTCTTTTTAGACCTCCATTAGACCAGCCTGCCTCGTCTGGGAAAATTGATTTTCTCCCTCCTCCTCCTCCTCCCTTCTCTTCTCCTCTCTATTTTTTCTTCTACTTCTTCTTCTTCTTCTCAGGTTCCATTTGAGGCTTGTTCATGCGCTTTCAAGAGCAGTTCTGTAAGACAGAGAGAGAGAGAGAGAGAGAGAAAAGAGAGTAGTTAGGCCGGGACAGGTTGTTCACACATGCAGTCACAACCCCCCCCACCCCCCCACCCCCAAGTGGCAGCCACCAGGTCTCATCTCTGTCGCCTGCAGATACACCGAGGCCAGAGCTGCCATTTCTTCCCCTTTACTTATCCTCATCTGCCTAATCCTTTCCTTCCTCTGCTTTTCTTTCCCTCTCCATCTCTCTTTCTTTCTACTCCTCCTCTACCACTCTTCCACGCACCCCCCTCTCCTCCTCTCCTTCTCGGAGCCAAGTCTCGGATCAATGCACCATTGATTTTCCTATCAATGAACATTAGTATGGATCAGGCTGCTGCTTGCACTGCCCCTGCCCTGAAAACTACAGGCACACACACATGCACGCTCATGCACACGCACACACGCCTGTTGCCACGGGGACACCCAGATTTCATCACTGCTCAGCTATGAGCACACACACACACACACACAAAAAGGGGGACGAGCTGGATGCTTTGGACAAAAGGAAGAACAGGAATGGAAAATAAAGGGCGGGTGGGATTGATAAAAGAGAGGTTCTAGTTGAAAGCACAGGAGCCAATCAATGAAAGGAGTGACAGAAAGGGTAGGAAATGAAATCGGACCGAGCGGCGTCGCTGTTTGTTTGCGCCCAAAGGAAACAGTCATTGGTCAACTGGCTGCTCGTCGATTCACTGCAGAATAATTCCGTCTGATTGGCGACCAGCGCCGGCTGCTGAGAGAGCGGCTGCTAATCATGACGGTGAATGGATGCATGTGCTTTGTACACCTTTGGATGCCTCTCTCCCTCCCTCCCTCCCTCCCTCCCTCCCTCCTTCTCTCTCTCTCAGCCTCTTCCCACACACATCTCCGTCTCCTCTCTCACTCTATAATGGGCTCTGAGTCAGGTGGAGATTGACACTTTTCTTTCTTCTGTGCTCCTTTTGTGTCCAACATTGTGTTCATGGCACACAAACCAAACGGCAGCCTCTCCGAGAGTTGCTGCCGTGCACACCAGTTAGATTTTGCATCACCAAACCGCGCACGCATGTGTGCTCACGCTCGGGCACTGGCTTCTTCAATTAATTTGGACTTTGTGCAAAAAGTAGCAGCATCACGTGGTCGAAAGTGTGTTTGTGCTCGGCGGTCTGTCGCAGTGGAAGAGGCCTGTTGTGTCTCTGCAGCATGTGATGTGTGTAAAGGATGTTGTCGTAATCTTTCATAATCACATTTCCTCCTTTGACTCGTCAGAGACAGACAGAGGGAGGAGAGACGAGCTGTGTGGATGAGTCTTGATGGAACAAAGAAACATCCTTCTTTGGGAGTGCTCATGAAAGTTGATCCTCGGCTAAGACCCCCCTGTATGAGGAAACTGAGAAGCCTCAGGGCCGTCCTTCACCCTGCCTGATTATAAAGTATTTTAATTTGGGCTGTAGCAGCGGACGCCCGCTCTTATCTTCAGAGACACTTAACACAAACAACTTTTGCTATCATTTATTCATTCAGAATCCTCAATCATTAAGCTTTCTGTATTTATTTGTTTTATATTGTATTTCTTTTGATTAATGGTTTATGCAGGATATTACTTTTTTTGTTGTAATTTTTTTATTTTATTTTGATTGTTTATTTTGAAAGTCAACAATATTTTCTTTCAATTGCTCAATAGGGTTTCTCATTGAACTTTACAATATATAAAACACCCTCTCCTCCATAAAACAATTTGAATTCACCAAAATATCTATTCATCTGAGAAATATTAATATTTTCCAACTTGAGCAGCAAATTGACACTTACTGTGTTTCAGGAAATGTAGTTTTCAGGAAAAGAAGCTTTTATTTGGACGTTCAGAGGTTTTTAAAGAACCAGGAGATTGGCTTTTAAAACATGCTTTTACGGGTGATTTCATTCCAGTGTCATATACTCACAATAACAACAATCCCTTTATGCTCAGCTGTTATCGTTTAGACTCCTGCTGCAGCTATCACACTGACCTTGACTTTAAATGTCTGCGTTTTCCCATGGACTGAGGCTGAACTGAGCACAGAGAAAACCATTATAGTCTCATGTGTAGTCACTTTACTTTGCGCTTCATATCATAACTACTTTTATTCCTCGTGGAGCCAACACAGAGGGAGAGTGAAGGGGGGAAACGTGGATGTTGGGCGAAGCAGGAAAAAATAGGAATAATTAGAATATAGAATATTGGATCACTGATATACTTTGTGTGTTTTTATTTCAAAAAAACATTTATTTTATTTTTTATTTCTGTTCAATCTATCTAATAGTATAGTATTTAGGATTATGAATATATTATACTGATAGTATTATCAGATCAATTATACTTACATTGACTTACATGCATTTCTTGGAGACCTACCTATAATAACCTTAAGTATAAGTGCTAATCTTAATCCTAATCCTGTAACCTTAAAACATCTTGAAATGTAATGGTCTCGTCGCCATAAGGAAAACCAGTCCTTTCAGATCGACCGTGTAAATAGATTTAGGACCCACCCCCATTTATACACGCACACACATATACACACACACACGCACACACACAGTCAACCTGTGGAAGTAGAGGAGTATGGGGAACCCGCAGGTTTTCCATGTCAGCCCATGACTATAACCTCTCTAACCACAAAGTTCAATTAGCTTCAACATGTGGAGTTCACTCCTGAATAATTCAATCAGAAACTACACACAGTTGCATCATGAGAAAAACCTATAGAATCCCAACACCGGTCACCATGTTAGATCACATAAATTGTGTGTTGAGTTTTTAGTGTTGACAATGGTGCACAATCAGCTGTATGGTTTGTTTAGGGGTTTAGATCCACTTGTGTAACGAGCTCAGAGAATAAAAACAAGGGTTTTAATTTAGGCTCAAGTAGCAGAGCAGAGTGTGTTGAAAGTGGAGCGGACTCACAGCGGCCGCAGCTCCGGGTAAATATGGCGGGTCCACCGTGAGAATGGGTTTGAAAATAACCAACCCAAATCCAGCGTCATTCATTTGTTTTTAAACAAATAGTGGAATATAATCGTTAACCCACTTCCTTAACATGATTTACCCGTCGTGCTTTGCTCGCAGGCGCTGCCGTCCGGACGCGCAGAGCCCGATAGGGGGGGGCGGAGAGTCGAGGCTGCTGCAGCCGACAGGAAGCTGCTTTTCACCGGCAGGCAGGAGGAGGAACAGCCGCCCCTGTGCGCCGAGGAAACACCGGCTCTGTCGCCATTTAGGCGGCCTGGAAAATACAATAATGGCTGAAATATAAAAATACAATTTGAATATTTTGTAGCAGACATGGTTATTTAATGAAACAAAAATAATTAAGGTTGTAGAGACACAATTAAATATTTGTATTCTATAAATAAACACTCAACACGATTGACTGAAAAATTTCCGTGTGAATAATAACAATAATTGTTTTTATTATGATTATTTATTTTTAATTAAAAAATAATATTTGGATTACAATGAGATTAGGGTTTTTCAATTGGTATGTTTTTTTTATAGTTAATATTTATAATATTTATTTTCAAATATCTGTTCAATATTTTAAACCCAGCTCTCACGTGTTGTATGTTTAACAGCAGATTAGCCTGTTGTTGTATGAGAATATTAAACTGTGTAAACTTTAATATATTTGAATGTGCAGCCGCACAGTTGAAAAGGTGAACACATTATGAGTCTGCCTGATATTTGCCTTTAATATCCCTCCGCCACAGGTTGGGCCCCGTCGTGTTGTAACAGTGACAGCAGGCTTAAAGGAGTGAAAATGAAGGAATGAGAGAAAGAAAGAAAGATTTAATGAGGAGGCCACATGCACATATACACACACACACACACACACACACACACACACACACACACACACACACACACACACACACCACTATTTACCATTTTATCCTAAGATGGTTTTCACATGTATGTGTGTGCGTGTATATATGTATTTACCATGATAAAATACCATGATTTATATACCACTAATACATCTGTCACTTATAGGCCAGCCTGCATGGCGCGCGCCCCGGGTCATCATCATCATCACCATCATAGGAGGTGCGTGTGGTGATGGTGCGCGCTCCCGTAGGAGGTGAATGTGAGCAACATGCAAATCTCCGTATATGTCTGTGTCACAAGGGAGATACCCCCCCCCCCCTTCACCCTCCTCTATTCTACACATACCCCCCCACCCCCCTCTCTCTCTCCTAAGAAGTGAACAAAGAAAGGAGGGAGAGAGAGAGAGAGAGACACCACACCACTGCCACCCAGCGGCCGCGGAAGCGCGCGCGTGAACGTTGCGCGCGTACTCTTTGTTACAGCCCTGACCCCAGTGATTTTCCATCAGCGGCTTATTAACAATAATAACAATTATATCAATAACAGAAGAAACCTTCCGCGCGTTGTATTTCCTGCTTCGCCACGTTTCGCCTCCCTCATGCAGCTGCATCGATGCACCGCCGCTTCGCGCAGGGCTCCATGCAGCCATGCGCCCTGCTGAAGTGTCCTTGAGCAAGACACTGACCCCCCGCTGACCTTTAGGGACGATGAGGAGGGGGATTCGTCCTCCTCATATCGTCATCGTGAGGAAGATGCAGCCGCTCTTCTTCCTCATTTCTCCTCTTCCTCTTTTCAGTAGTTTTTCTCAACGGCTACAAATGATCCAACAAAGGACAATAATTTAATTAGCTCTATATATAACGCGGTTAATGAGCTGCTATAACCGCGAGACGTTAATTACAGATTATATAAAGTCCTCGTGCGTAATCCTGCAGGGCAACCTCTCGTTTCTCGTGCACGCGCCTGTGAGTGGGATTATTAATCAATCGTGATTTACATTTTAATTCAGACTGCGCTAATCTGCGGATATACAAGGAGCTCCATATATATTCCCATTTATTCAGATATTTATTTGTTTGTTTAATTTATTTTAATTCCATCATGGATGTGTGATTTCTGCATGAAGAGCAATTTTAGAATATAAAACACACACACACACACAACACACACACACACACACACAACAGATATATGTGTCAGGGAACATGACGAATAGTGTGTAACTTACAAAAATAAATAATTTTAAAGGTTTTTTAAAATCAACAGAAAGTGAATTAGAGGAGAGGAAGCGGATGGTTTTTCTCCTCAACAGGGGGCAGAATCACTCTGCAAAGAAAAATCTGATTCTTTCTTTCCTTCCATCACGTGTGCACATACACACACACACACACACACAAACACACACACACACACACACACACACACACACACACACACACACACACACACACACACACACACACACACACACACACTCCTTGTCCGCTGCGGATCTGTTGTTTTCCTCTGCAAGCAATTTTCACCTCCCTCCCGCAGCTGCCTCAGAAATTACCTTTAAACAGCCTCGCACAGATCCGGGGTCAGCGTGTGCGTGTTTGTTTAACAAATACAAACCGAAAGTCTGTGTGTAGATTAGTTCCGGTTTAGTTTATCATCTATTTTAGCGCATTAGAAACGTGCTCAGACGGTTCCACACAACTCGTCCTTCTTTCCTCTCGGGAGCTGAAATGAAGTTGCCGTAATCGGAGGTTACTGTTAGTAATTAGTGTTCGGTTTCTGAGCACAATGAGCAGATATGAATCACGGTGAATGGAGTCATTTCGGGCTCTTGGGGGCCTCATTGTTACAGAGGGGTCCTGACCCCGCAGCCTCGGCTGCTTGGGAGTTGCGGTTTCACGCATTTCCATGATTAATTAAAGATTAATTAAAATACAATCTGCATGTTCGGAGCTCTAAATGCTGGAAGTAAAACACGACAGGACCAATGGAGACGGTGGGAAACATTGTTGCCAAGTTGCTTTTATTTTATTTTTAAACTCGTATTCACAAACGGTTCAATGATGTCAGGTGTGAATCAGATTTTCCACATTATTTGTAGACTGAGGCACGTCTCTCATGCTCCACTGACAACCAACACAACTTTGTGGGGAGATCTAGAGGTTCATGGCCATACATTCATTTTACAAGCCACATAATCCAAAATGGGTTTATTCTGTTGGATTGCAGGCTTATATATGAAGACACACTCTGATCTGTGAACACGAATCTTCATTTACTGCCTTGAGTCACCCAGGTTGGCCGCATGTTGAATATTGGACCTACTGCACTTTACTTCACATATTCTGCCTGCAGAGATTATTAAGTATGTAAGGTTCTTATTGAGTTTATGGTAACATTCATATGATCAGCAAACTGAAGGTTACAGTTTATTTGTATGATAAACTTCCATTCACCTGTAAACACCAGTTATGGCATTTCCAAATAAAGTGTAGGAGAAAGTCTGATTTTAACAGAAATTGCGTTTTGTCCTGCTGGGTCTCGACACAAGCAGGCAAATGAAGAAATCCTTAACTTCCACTTCACAAAATCCGCTAAATGAATTCTCACGTTGTTTCTAAACCACAGCACGTAAAGCACAGATGTGCAATAGAGCAGCTGTGTTGAACTTTCTTCCATTTCGCAAAGAGACGCAGGACATCATTGGGAATCATTAGAGTTTATAGACCTGGAGTAAATAGTTTGTCCTCACATTTGGTTAAGAAGTAACTTCCGTCTCTCTCTGTAGTGATGTATGTAGGGACTTCAGTTTAGATCCTGTTGGTGCATCTTGACTGACAAACGGTCAAAGATAGAGGATAGTTTAATACGCTGGAACGCATTTTCCGTTTAACACGGTAATGACTCATTCAATTCTGAGGTGCAGGTACATGTTCAATCCCTCCGCACTGAAATTAACGGGATTTCATCACCTAAATAAGAAGAAAAAAAACACCACTAAGCTCAAATACTTGACAAAGTCGCCCGTTAAAATGTATTTTATTATTATTTGGGGGATTAATTCAAATATCATGCACAACCCTGCAAGGGACATGTCATTTGTTTTTGGCCTCATTGCAATAAATCGGACATCTTTGCTTTCACAGCCGCTTTAAACAAATACAGTGAAACAAAGACCACTGCAGACACGTCTGTCTCACATGGTGTTTTAAAAAATGTGATCACTAGCAATTTATCAGGTATCATGTTACCGCAGGTCTTCTTAAAGGGGATACTGCAGTTTGTCTCTGTTGGTGCGTAACACACAAAATTACACTTCGGGTGAGGATTGGAAGAGAGGAAAAATAGATAAGATATGAAGAAGAATATAATTTTACTCCCAAAAATATCCACATAGAGCAGAAGTTGCATTTTTGTTGTCTCATGTGATCCTTGTCAATAGGCTTCAATCACTATAGCATTTTTTTCTTTAGGTCTCAAAGTATAAAGGTTAAAGGTTATTACATCGAACTGGACTGGATGCATGCGTCAGAGCTCTGGTTTGGGATTCACACCTTTCAAGTTATCATACTGACTGAGATTAACATGAACATTTGTCCAAATAATTCAACTTTAAAAAAGTCAGAGATTTATTGCTTTGAAGCCACATCTGTTCTCTTAAAGGTGTTTAAAGGAAGGAAAGAGAAAGTAACAGTGGCAAAGTTGGTGCAAGATCACCATAATTAATCCAATCAGACAGAGAAAATATAAGCGTTGACGTTTAAATAATCGAGGAGTTAGTTTTGGTTAAGAAACGGAACAAATAAGGCACATATACAGGAAAGGGAAACGCCAAATGACGCACAGAGTGCTGTGCGTTTTACGGGTTCCCCTAAAGTGAGCGATACTTTTATTTTCAAGGGGTAATATAAAGTTACAATAAAGAGGCTGCACGTCATACATTATAAACTAATGTATTATATTGTATTAGGAAGACTGCAGAGCCATTGGGAGACATAGTGTTACGAAGTTAGAAATCCGGTTTCTGACGCACATTTACGCAGAAAAAAAGATGAAGTAACAAGATGGAAACTAAAAACAGAGTTTCTGGTGTTGTTGGTTGGATGCACGTCGCGGTAACAGAGACAGTATCTCGGAGAGAAAAGCTCCATTGAGGTGTGGAGGTGCGTAAATGTGTTTCACAAGCAGACGTGGAGCAGAGATGGACTTTGGACAAAGTGCGGAGTCAGAGGTCAGTGTGATATCTGCAGCGTGTGTGTGTGTGTGTGTGTGTGCGTGTGTGTGTGTGTGTGTGTGTGTGTGTGTGTGTGTGTGTGTGGCCGCGCAGGGGGTCGCAGTGTGTGGATAATAAACGACAGGATCTCACAGAGGGAGGGGTTAAATGATGCAGCATAAAAAAATAATCAGTCAACATTTGTGAAGATATAAAGTGTGCTAAACCCCTTCGTTGCTGGTGGCTGTTGATAACAAACTTACTGTCGAATTATACATCCATGCAAATGAGAATAAATAACAGAAAAAGGAAACATCTTTGAGACAATTTTCTGCCCCAGATGTGGCTTCACTGTTTTGCTAAAAGGTGCCCTTTCATTTTTTTCTATGGAGGAACACTGAGGCCAAATGAAAATCCCTTGACCTGAAGTGTTACACACTGAACAGCAGTTTGCACTAAAGCACATATAGTGAACATGTACTTACAGAATAGATCCAGAGATAATAATGCAATTATGATTTTTCATCCAAATATGAATTTTCTGTCTCTTTAGAGTTAATTTGTCTGAGTGCTTTTTAACTCAGGCTCAAGTGAAACAAAGCTAAGTGCTTTTTAAAAATTAGAGGTGATCTACTCTGGTCGCTAACACTCGGGGCCTCAAGACTGGAGGTGCTGGGTGTTCATTAAATTGAAAAACAAGAATTATCCTGATGTAGAAACTCTCAAACTCATAAGTTAAGTGTTATATGATGCAGTGAACACTATTTTGTCGTCAACAAAACTGCACAGACAAAGGGTTTGACTGCAAAAATGTGTGAACAGTTTCAGTCTCACTGGTTTCACAAGCAGCTGAGACTTAAATCAGCCTGAAAAGTTGAGTTTAAGTGTTGCTGGTCTCAACAGGCTCTGCGGGGAAAAAAAAACTTTGTTGGCAACACTACAGACAATGAAACTGTAAAGGGCCGAGTGCTGCCTTCACTGTACACACAAGCAGCGTGTACGTTCGGCTGCTGCACATCCTTTGAAACCATTTTTACATCTGTTCGGATGAGTCTTTAACAGGAAACCACAATGAGACCCTTCACTTTAAACTCTGAAATGAAATCAGCGCCTGAAAAATAGACGTGATATGTCTGAGTGAAACTAACAAGTTACTATGTTCAACCAAATATACGAAACATGGTGGAAGGAGAGAGGCTGTCTTCTCTTTAGAGGAATTCACAGTTAATGTACAAAACACCATCTCTCCATCTGTTATTTCATCTCCTATTTGATCTGTCTGTGTGATACATTATGTTAACTTATTGATTTCCATAATTGTGTGATTACAGAACAATCATAAGCGGTGGTGTCAGGGAGGTACGCTGTTTTCATGCTGTGTTTGTGATGGGTTTTGCAGGCAGTGATTTTTTCTCTAATTTCTTATTAAATGTTGTTAGTTGAATTCACATAAACAAAGAGGAGCCTGCACACGCAACTCCGGGTCCGTGCCACAGAAAATGTAATTAAACAACGCTTTGCTCCGGAGTGGGATCTTCATCAGGTCCTTGCGTGGTTTAAAGAGAAATCACTCATATTTGAATTCACATCTGTGAATCTTTTCAACTATGTCAGTCAGCTTCTTTAGTCTTTTTTGGCACACCAGGAATCTGTCCTCTTTTTCCACATTTATGTGCCTCAAATGTGAATTTTCATGTATGTGATGTCATTACACAAGCTCCAGCATGACAGTTGTCATGAAGAGGAAGATCTATAGTCTTTGGAGTCATTAATACATTTTTCATTAGAATTCATCCTGTAGCCTGGAGCTTGTGCTTGTTTGTTGTATCTTAAGTATGTTGCTAGACATATGTAGGCATGTGCATTTTAAATTCCAGCTCCCTAAGTTCCTCTGCTCGATCTCTCACCCGAGAATGTCCTGCTTGAGTTCACATGTGAGATCTGATTTAATCTCTGTTTAAAAAGTAGTCTCTGACGTGCAGGCCCCTAAAAAATCTTGCTCATCCAGATCATATTCTTTCTTCAGCCCTGTCATTTCATGTCAATTACTGTGCTACTTATAACCTATTGTTTGAATCTATGATCAAGTGTCCCAGTTTGAAACTGGACTCACATGACATCCAACTTTTACCTCCTTTTCCAAATCATACCTCTAAACCAATGCAAACCTTGTGCTATTCATTTACATGGGGAATGGTGAGACTTTAGGTCAAGGTTCCAGCTCTGGAGGATGGAATTATCTGTAGACATGATTATTAATCTTTTTGTCTGCTAGCTTGTTGAAGACTCCCAAACAGATTAGGATTTCAGATGTGTCTTGTATCTCGATCTGCGACGAATATTTCTGTTTCAGTTTAATCTGCAGGTACACTGGGGTGAGGGGAAAATATCTAATTCTTTTAAAATCTAATATAGTACCTTTCATAACCGAGGCACATTATTTCAATGACCTATATTAGTTGTGTTGTGTCTTTGCCAAGGATTTTTCCAATTTCTCAATAAATGTCCATAACTGAATTCTGAAAACATGTGAGTCTTTTCATGTGTCCAGCTCATGTCCTAGTCTCATAACCTATTGTTTGAAGGGAACGGATTAAAGGGAATCATAAAGTGCCAATAACAGCCAGGGCACAGTATTATAATATTTGGCCCCTGAACCAACCCTTGAACCTCTGGTTGTTAAGGGTTTTTCTCATTCCTCTATGTATTTCTGAATTTGTAACAGAACCATTAAACGCAAAGGCACGTTATTTGAATGACCTGTGTTAATAGTGTTAGTGGGGGACACAACTGAAGCATGTAAGTGTTTGAATGGTGTGTTCACAAAGGGTTTTGTAGTCAAATTTTTCAGTAAATGTCCAATGTTGAATCCTCAAAACAAATGAAAATCTATTCATATATGTCCAGTCTCATTCCTTCATTTATTTTTGAATTAAATAAGTCATAATGGCATCGTTGACAGTCAAGGCACGTAATTTCAATATTGGCCCTGAACCCACTGTGTAACCACTGGTCATTAGTGGTGTGGTGTGGTTTGAGGGTTTAGTCAGTTTGCTTTGGTGCATGTGTGCATCGAGGGTAAAGGGGATCGAGGGTAAAGGGGATCGAGGGTAAAGGGGATCGAGGGTAAAGGGGATCGAGGGTAAAGGGGATCGAGGGTAAAGGGGGTCTCTGCACGCAGTCTGGATGCCGATCAGCACCTCCTCCTCCCCGGGTCTCCTCTCTGGCATCTCCCGGTGATTCCTCCACACTCTCCAGCCCCAGACTCTCCCTGCGCGTAACCGCCTCGGCTCCTCGGCTCAACCCTCCACATCAGCTGATCCGTCACGTGGTCTGCTGTCGTGTGGGTCTCGCTTGCAAAATGGAGTTGTCCGAGTCTGTGCAGAGAGGGCTGCGCTCCATCGCCGACCCGTCCTGCCTGGACCAGTCCGTGTTCCCGGTGCTGCTGGACGCCTCGTTCCGCAGCCTGCTGTCCGGGCACGGTGACCCGGGAGTCCTCGGTGAGCTGCCGCCTCTCTGCTCTCCTCTCCCCGCCGCCGCCGCTTTGTCTCCGCCGCTGCTTCCGGTTTGCCTCCGTGCAGACGTGTAGAGGAGCTCCTCTGCAAGCTGCTCTCGGTGGATTTCTCTCTCCTGCGAGTTTCTCTCCCCTGTATTTTTAGTGCGATCTGCAAACTCGGCGCTGATCTCTGCGCTATAGCGACCTTAGCTCGTGTATACGCTAAGGTCCCCCCCCTGCATGTTTAACACTCAGCAGCGACCACTCGGGATCCCCTTTGTCATTAAAACTGCCATCAAGTCCCCTCAGCATGTTAGAAAAGACCATGTTAGTCATTTTAAATTCACCATTAAAATGTGAATAATGGATACACACCCGATTGGGCGCTTTAATCGCCCTTTTAGCAGGTCCTTGAACGCACCAGCGCTCTGTGTATGGCTGCTGGTGATCTGCTTTGAATGTGAGCAGTAAATATAACGTGAATTATGCAAAATGACAGGAAGGAGCACTTCTAGTGCTCATGCAACAGGGAGGACAACGCTCAGATAGAAGCTCCACATTGTACTCCAGCTGTTTGCTCTGCACCAGCAACTTCTGCAGCATCACGGTTCAATTCGTGTGCAGCAACAATAAAGGAATCTGTCCAGCAGAAAACAGCAGAATAATTTAGAAAGTGAAATGTCCACTATGCAAACAAACAAAGAACACCCCCCTACCGCTGCAGCTGAGGGGCCCATTCACATGCAAATCGTCATTGATTTCCATTCTGCACGTCAATCTGGGGGAACCCAAGTATGGATCGCAAGTAGAAAAGAAAAAAAACTATAGTGCCCAATCATTTCTACCAGGAGACAGGCGGGTTGTTGTGTATCTGCGTGATCCAGCCTCACACCGAGTCCCCTGTGCGCAGATCAGCCCGAGCTGCAGCACATCGACCGGGTCCTGCTGAAGCAGAGCCACGCTGCAGCCGCCACCTTCATCCTGGAGGCGACCAGACACAACGCAGACAGGTCCACGATCAGGTAGGAGACGGTCCGACGTGCACGTTGCCTTATTATTATGATTATTATTACTATTATTAACCCCACCCCGCATTGGTGACTCCCCAATAACAGGCTCATTAGTCATTAGTTGTCATGTAACGTGATGGCTGTGAAATCTGTGCTCACATCATGTGTATGTGACAGGAAATATGTCTGTTTGCACGTGGCTGATCCTATTACACGTATATTACACATTAATGTCATCTGCTAATTGCATCTCCCATGGGAGCGTGAACCCAGCTGAAGATTTCTGCAGGACATTGATGAAATGGATAAAAACTGTGGCTGCATTTAAAATATAAACTGGAGGTCACAGTGCTGAGATGAGTTCCATGCTGTGGTGCTATTGTGTGGCCTGTATGTTCCACATGGGATGTCCTGACAACAGCAACGTTATCACAGAAAAGACCGTGGGTCTAATAGAGTCAGTTTGGGAGAATGAATGTTATAAACTTTTAAAATAGCTTTGAGGCAATGTTTTCTGAGTGACTGATGAAACAGCAATGGTTGCAAATGCCTTCAAATAAGTTTGTAATAATTGCCCAATTCAGTTAACATTTTGCTTTTTGTGTATAATGTATAATTAGAAAGGAGGAGAGTGAGTTATCATGGGCGTTTAGAATGAGGAGGATAAACCCTCAGGTGCTGGTACATGTGTGTGGTCACCAAACAAACAGGCATCCAAATACAGCTTCAGAATTCCTGTTTCTGACTCTTCTTTTTTTTTTTACTCCATTAAAACCCCCATGTGCTTTGAGGTTGCTGTGAATTTTTCCACATATTTAATAACATTTGATGTGTGACTGCAAACAATGTAGACAACAGTTTCCCCACTACATAGGAATTAGGCACTTTTTTGGAAAGGAAAAATGCATGTTTTAAAGCCAGCTATTTTTGTGTATTCGTCCAAGTGTATCATATATTGAGTTGTTTATTTGAATATAACTTTTGCTAAATAAAATGTTTTCCTCTCACAGTTCCTGCCTTGAAGAACTCAACTTCAGTGCAGAGAGAATAGAGATATTCTATAACACCTATCAGGTATATTTCAAACAATGTTGCACTTGTTAAATCAATTTTTTTCCATGTGCACAGACCACTGATGCTTGTTTTGTTTTACAGACACATAAAAAAGAGCTGGGACGTCTATTAGCAAGGTAAGGCTGAACAATGCTTGGAGCTGTCAGTGGGAAAGAGATTAGTGGAGCTGATGTTGTTTTTAAGCTGAAAAGGTCTTTTTACGCACAATGATCATGTCCTCAGGATGACACTGGAGGACGAGAGATGCTTCAAAGCTAAAGTTCGATATTGCAAAAAGTCTAAACTGCAGGAGTTTTCGTCTTCATGCTTTGTTGGTGATTGTAAACTGGAGGCGGACGTGTATACACGTTGTATTGGGCTTTACGAATTAAGAAAGCGAAGGGTCAACATGAATAAATAACAGAAGTGGGTTTAGTGGAGTCGGGGAGAGGGTGGAGCAGCAGGCGGCTGAGCAGTTGCTCCAGTCCCGTATTAGAAACAGAGACCGGGGGGTTGGGGGGGTGCTCTCTGACTGTGCGTGTCAGGTCGAGGAGGGACAAGGAGCGGTGCGGTGTGAACGCTGCGTTATGACGCGCCGTAAACAGACGCTCTTTGTCAGAGAGCCCCGGTGTCGCCAGACTGAGTGAAAAACAGCTGCAGGAACGTGATCGAATTATATACAAACAAAGAAAGCCTTTTGATCCGTCAGGGAAAAAATGTAAATCATACAGAAAACATTGGAGTTTAGGGTAAATAACGTGTTATGTTCTGGAGTTTTACAGTCCAATTCCTGCCTTTTCGTCATTCCTGTGGTCCAAAGTGCAGCATGTCAACACCGATGCCAGTTAATGAGGGGATATGAATACATGCACTTTTCCTGAATCCATGCTCACCTTTCTGTATAATCTCATGATCTATGTGTTGCAGCATAGGAAGGCGAGCACCTCACGTTAACGACGTCTCCTGGCGTTTGCAATACCACATAAAGGTACACGTCACATTCTGCCTTTTTTGGGGGGTTCATAACATGTCCCAAAAACCTGAGATTAAAATGTTCGGTCTTTCCACAGAACGCACAGGTCGATAAGGTCAACGAGCCTTCCTACTTGATCTCGCTGAACACTGAGGTAACACTACAAAACTCCCAGAGCCTTTACTTGCACCTTAAATGTTCCTGAACGCCTCATATATGCTTCTGTGCGTAAAAACAATAACGATCATGTTTCTTCCTCTCGTTAGAACGAAGGACCCTCTGAAGATTTAAACTTCACATGCACGATGGAGCAGCTACAGGTAGAAGATATGATTGTGCAGGTTTTTTAATTTGCTTGTTGGCTCTTCTTTTCCCGAGTTAGATTTTCTGTCACAGACGCTCTGTCCTGCAGAAAACCAGCAGAAATCCGGAAGAAGGGAAACTTAATCAACTGCTTGTTGTTTTTTGTCACACGTCTTGGATTTGTCTCATTGAATCTGTGAGCTCAGCATAATAAAATGTTCTGCCACATCACAACAGTGCAGCTGTTTGGATTTGGTCGCGTTGCTGCAGCCATATCAATACACAACAAGCTGTAATTTCCAGAAACTGACTATGATGCATTAAGTGGATCCATTATGTATTTTATTAAAATTTTGCCTTTATGAAAAGACATCGTTCACTTTATTAGAAGCTCTTTATTTTCTGGTGCTGTGATGTGACGGTTGACCTGGATTTAAATAACGTGAGCTGGTGCATTCACGCTGTCTAGACATGCATCTATAATTATCTCACAGCTATTTCTGTTAAAGTCTGATTCAAAGTGACTAAGGCTCATTTGTTTTTATTTTACTTTATTTCCAATAATATTTCAGATTATTTCCTCAAGGTTTTTGAACCCGTTGATGATATCGAGTGGTCACTTGTTTGCAGGATTTGGTGGGGAAGTTGAAAGACGCCGCTAAGAGTGTGGAGAAAGCCAGTCAGATGTGATGCCGGTGTCCGGTGTCCGTCGCCCCCCCACTCCACGGAACGCAGGACCTCACCGGTCTCCATCATGTCCCTCTCCCCTGCTTTACTTCCTTTTTCACCTGAGACCGACAATGACTCGACAGATATTTCACATTTGTGTTTCTATTAAAAACCTCGAGAAATAAAATCCACCTTGTGCCTTACTTGTCTTTTTTTTTAAATATCCAAATAAACTCCACTTGATGTCACTTGTTTGTCAGGGAGACGTGAGACCTTTTTGTTTGAACTTGGATCCATTAAAGTTGGCCGACATGTGTTTTGTCAGCACTTACCACCCTGAAAAGGATTTTTGTCATAGTTGCGTGACAGCCGTGTATTTTGTTTCCTGCAGCATTTGTTGCAACAAGAGGCTCAAGTCCAGCTTTTTTTTCCGGAGGACTCTCAGGCTGGTGGGAGTTTAAACAGAGATCTGGGACTTCTGAGGATTCAGTTGCTTTATTAAAAATATATCCTATACATTTTTTAAGCTCTTTCTTCCTGCGTCCACCTAAGCAGAAAGTTTGGAGGCTCCACAGCGGCTCGGATTCCATAAACATCCGAGATGCCTTCGTTTTCTGCGGCGCTGACTCAAACATAAGGGCTTCGATTCATCAAGTGGAAGTGGTGTCGCATATTTTTCCCCTCCTTGTTCTTGCAGATGTCAGCACAGCCTGTGACAAAGGTCTGACTCCAGAGCTATTTGTCACATGGACGCATTTTAAAACAAGTGTGAGAATAAAAGCAAAACAAAAACAAAGATCAGCAGAGATTTGCTGAAGCAGCAGCTCCAGCAGAGTTCTTTCTGCTCTTTTTATTTTTAACATCACAGGGTCCAGGGAACACCATCCGTAGTCTCGTCCACTTTCCACTCGCCACTAATCACAGAGCTATATTTGGGCTAAAGAAGGAGGCGCATTAGTGTTGCGGATTGTGGCTTTTCGTGATGAAAAGTGTAACAAAGTGCAGCAGCTTGTGGCTTATTTTAAATCATGCGTCATGCGTTAAAGAAAAGACCAGAATACACCGAGAGTGGCCGAGGAAAAATTCGGCGCCCGGTGCCACAGCAGCTCAAATTACACACAAAGTGCTGCTGGGCATGAATGCCTAGAAAAACCAACCCGTGTGCACATGTGTGTGTTTTGTATGTTCGTCCACATCATGCGTAGCAGATCGGGAGCCACACCGTACACCGACAATAATTCCCAGGCACCCTTAAGCAACGGGACCACGTGACCAAAGCGGGGCGGTCGAACTACAAGCCATTTTGGGGACGGTGTCAGTTTCCACTGCGCACACACACTCACACACACTCACACACACACATATACACTACTGCATTTCGCTGGGGGTGAAGCCGAATGTTTTGGAGGCAAAGTTGTCGGTGCAGAACCGGGATCCACGCCGAGCCGGAGCCGGGGGATCGAGCTCTCTGACGCCGCCACAAGCAGCGACGAGCCGGGGAGTTTCATCTGAAATGCGCTGAGCTCCGCGGTGAGCCCTCCGCCACTGACAGCGTCTGCAGCCTGCTTCAAGATGGCGGCTCGGCTCCTATTCATTTGCTGCTGATCGCCTCCCCAACTTTCATTGTCTGCTCGCCCGGAGAACCGCCGATCCCCAGCCCAGCCTCCAGGTACGTGTCCCCCTGTATCTCCTCCGACTACCGGCGGCACCAGGCGAGGTGACCGGTCGGTGCTTTTGTGTTTTTTCCACGCCGCCGTTCCAGCGGTGGATGTGGAGCTTTCCGCGGCGGCTGCAGCGATCACCGACGTGGAGCTCACTGTGTGTGTGTGTGTGTGTGTGCCACTTTTTTTCCTCGTCTCTTTTGCAAAAGATGTTCCGTGCTCGGGCTCAGAAGCCGATAAAGACCCTCTCGTCCCCCCGGTAGCACCACCCAACCCCCGGGAACCCGTCTGTATGAGTTGGGGCCGGTGGGTTTTTGCCTTCCGTGGTTTGGATTTAGGTAAAGACGGAGATCTCGGGCGAACCAGCCAGGGTTGGCTCGTATGTGGACGGCAGCAAGTGCTCCGATCGGTCCTCCTGCGCCCGGGTGTCCAAGCAGCGGCTCCATGTTATAGAGTCGGGATGTCTGGGGGGTTATGAACAGGGTGGCGTGGTGGGTTTGGGCTCATGTGGCCAAATGTTGGATTTATTAACTTAACTTGGATGGCTCCCACCGACGAGCCGAGGAGGCGAGCCATGGCTGTTGTGCATAAATGTGTCATGGCTGCTTCTGTAGGGAAACACTGGATCGCTCTCACACCCTCACTGGGGATGTATGTGTCTTGGTGTGAGAGGAGGTGGATCAGGGTGGAAGGTTGGGTTTTTGATAAATTAAAAAAAATGCATGCAGCCCATCGAGGGCATGGACGAGTCGCCGGGTGAGGGTTGTGTCTCACGAAGCAGCCAAAGCCTCGGTAACTTCACTTAAATCCACACTAGCTGTGTTCTTATACAGACATTAAAGCTTAATGTGGATTTCCATATTTTCACCTTGCACGTCGTTGCATTGCGTGTGGATTTGGTGACACACACACACACGCACACGGACATGAACCATTTCTTTGCCCTCGCAGTGGGTGAAAAATATCCTTTAGCTGTGGTGGACCCTTGATGGTTTAAAATAATGTTGTTCATTCCCATGTGTGTTTGCAGGTTGATAGTCTCGCATGTCTTTGGATCGTGTGGCTCCAAACACCCAGAGCAGGAGTTCATCCCTTTCTGTTTCCATATACACACAAGTCTCAGTCATGTGCTCGATCAGCTTATTTAATTCCTAAAATTCTCTGACAGCGGTGTGTTGCTTTTGGGGGTCTTGGGTTTTTTATTTTTTTTTGGGACCATGCATTGCAGCTTTTAATTGGGTCATTTCCAGCTGCTGTTGATTTAAGAGTAAGGGGAACCTTTACAAGAGGAACTGGTCTCAAACGAGGAGGGCAGGACTTTTGGGTCACTGCAAGAGCCGAGAGAAATCTCTCAATTTGCTGCTTTATGGGGAGAATTAAAGGCTCAGTAGCCTGGCTGCTCTCAATGAATAATAATCTCTATAACATAGCATATAATTCAACTTTATGTGTCCGTCTAAAATATATGTGGGTGATGTACATGCGTGCAGGCAGCCTTTCTATGCTCAAAAGTGATTTCATACTGGACATGTGTTTACTGTACCCTTTGTTGGCAGCATGAATGAACTTCTCTACGTGTGGATTTATGGAGTTCTTGACGGGAAGTGTTAGAAAGTGAGCGTGCAGCTCCCTGCGGACAGAAGGAGAGCAGTTGTCCAAACACCAGTCGATCGATTCATTGCGCAACAGGCTCCCCCGTATACATGTAGACATGACCATCATTATCCATGTGTGACGCGTCCTTTGAACGGAGTCCCTGTCCAGAAGAAACTTGTTCACGGCGGCAGAATAGCGTGCAGAGGTCGGGCTGCAGCAGTGAACCCGGCCGGGGCTCGGTGCTCGGCTGCGGGATCGAGCCAGCTCTCTTGCCCTGGCTGTCATCCAAAGGCGGCTACATTCTCAAGTCCTGTCCATGGGCAACACTTTTCCATGGCTGCTGTTTTTTTTTTCTTTCTACACCAATGTGAGGAGCACAGCTTTTATTATTACGCACCGGATTATTGTTCCTCCAACATTCTGCGATACATACGCGACATGGATCATATAATTCAAAAGAGAGTGGAAAAACGCTGCTGACTTTATTTTCAGGGTTTGAGTCCTTGTAGCGCAGCGGCAGCAGCTTTATAGCGTCAAAGTGTCCAATCGGAGTAAAGTAAACACGGTGCTGGTGATCCGTGAGGATTCTGTGCGGGACTTTAGTCGAGAAGGACACAGAATGAATAAGTCCGCTGTGGTCCAGTGTGCACTTGGAGTTCGGTGCATGTGTCGCTGCTGTCTGGCCATGTTGCTGCCGCTCGGCGCTGGTTAACCCGCCATGAAGAACCCGAGGATAAAGCCCAGATTCTCCTCGGGCTCGGACCCTCAAAGATCCACGAAGCTCAAACTCATCGGTATATTCCGGCTTTATTTGCCGACCCGCTCTCTATCGAAGGAAACCCCGCAGCCTGTCGAACATCGGTTCAACACGGGCTTATTTTTTTTCCTCCACAAAATGGCAGCCGTGCAGTGTGCAGCCCCGGCAGTCCAGCGGCTGTGTGTGCCGGGCGCGGAGGGTCGGTCGGGGGGGAACCTGCGCTCCCTCTCCGGCTCTATCGGTCCCTGCGAGCCGTGCCCTGGGGTTTTTTTTTTTTTGAGGGTGTGTGTGTGTGATATCCTGCACGGTTCTGGTCACTGGCCACCAGCCATGTGGGCTAGGAAGCAACGGGAGTTGCCATAGAAACGCTCAGGTTTTCCCCCCCTACCACGTATAGCCGGTGTGTGGCACACCTGACGCTGGGGAGCTGGTGTCTCCACATCCCCCCCCACTCAGCCCTGTGCGCATATTGTCCCTAAAAAAAAATGCTAATTTCGGCCAAGCGATTGATTTATAAAATCTATGTAGTTGGATCAGAGTGAGATGAAACCCTCTCTTCCCGTCTCTCCTCCTCCTGGAAGCCCTTTGGATCCACGTCGGTTTCAGGCACATTTTCAGACGGCTCCGTGTGTCCAGACGCTGCAGAGATCGATGGAGTCGATCTCTGCAGCCGATTGATTTATGATTATTCCCTGCGCCTCGGTCAGGTGACTGCGGCGCCGCTGCCTATCAATCTGCCAGCGAGCACCTTCCCCTTTGCTTATTATCGGATTAGCATAAAAGATGATGTTGCTTTAACACAGTCAAACAAACAGCGGCTCCCTCTCTTTCTCCTCCAAATGGCGACAGAAACCCGCAGCCCTCTGATGGCTCCTCCTGTCATGCACGCATTGTTTTTGACTTGTTTGCTGTGTGTGTGTTTCCATGCAGGATTGTCGCTCCTTTCCCTCAACATGCATCGAACGACCAGGATAAAGATCACCGAGCTCAACCCTCACCTCATGTGCGTCCTGTGTGGAGGATATTTCATAGACGCAACCACCATCATCGAATGTCTTCACTCATGTAAGAAACCCCATTTCCCATGTGAAAACCACGTTTCCTCTGAATTTCCTGGCACACAGTCTGAGCGGCAGAAAGTTGTTAAAGGAATAATTCTTACATGTTTCTGTGCACATACACTTTTATTCATTTTTACCCCCTCAGCAACAAGCTCTTAATCCATATTTACCAGTACCCAGGATGTCCAAAATATATTCTGACACGACATTGTTTTTTTGGCTCTTTCTATGATTTTCAGTTTGCAAGATGTGCATCGTGCGCTACCTGGAGACCAGCAAATACTGTCCCATCTGTGATGTACAAGTGCATAAAACCAAGCCTCTGCTAAACATCAGGTGAGAACCATGCTTATTGCATTTTCTGCTATTCTCATTTCCTCCCTTTTTTTTTTATTCTATTTTTTTTGTAGACAAAGGAGCCTAGTGTACAAAGTTTTTTTCTTTGTCTTTTTTGCTTCACAATGCGTTGACTTGATACACCATAAATGTTTTTTTAATTCCTCTCATATATATGAGGAATTTATTCTTTTCTGCTATTGTAAAATTAAGCAGCAGTGACGCTTCTTTGAAAGCTCTTTGTTTCCGCTTTCTTGCCCTTTGTGTCTTTCCCCTTTATTTTCTCGTTGGACAGCTGGAGCAGCCAGTAATTGGTTTAAGAATATAAAGACATAAGGAAGACTCATATTATATGTGAGCTTTTCCACTGCCTTTTAAAGCAGCTATATCTATTGAATATCAGTTTGCTGTAATGATATGGATTCAAATGTATTGGTCTTCTTAAATATCCAAAACTTAATTTGAATAGGAATAATCCATGTGTGTCAGTTCCTTATTTTCTCTTTTTGTTTTAACTGTAACTGCTGATGTGTTCAGTGTGTCAGCGACTTGACTAAAGTGTCTCTTCCCCTCTAGGTCTGATAAAACTCTGCAGGACATTGTGTACAAGCTGGTCCCAGGCCTCTTCAAAAGTAAGAGAGTGATTCTGAAACCTTCTCTGAGTCTCACATGTTGTGTCAACTTTCATTCTGACTCCGTGCTTGAATATATGCTCTAGGTTTAAACATTTTTTGGGGGGATTAGTCACTTTAACCACAAGGTTGCAAGGCAATGAAAGCAACTGCATTATCAAATTAAAGACATACAAATATCTATAATCCCAATCAATGTACACGCCATAATACTAAAATATGTTTGGATACAATGTGTTATTTTAAGGCTTTGGATGATTTCAATGTTTTTTTCAATTTGGTTTTCTTAAATTTGCTGTTTAAGTTACTTTTAGGACAGCTTCGATTTTGTGTTACACTCTAGATGGTTACAATAAAACCTGTCAAAGTAGGTCAGTCAAAACTCCCATGGTTTTATTGCTGATTGTCACATTTATAAAACACTATAAAGTTATACCCATTATATAAAAGTAACGTAAAAGTGAATTATGTAAAACGTAAATTATGTAAAAGTAACGTCACAGCAAATGTAGTCAGTTATTATGTCCCCTTGTCCTGTTGTGTTTCTGATTTTTGTTCAGATTAATGCTGCAAATCACACGGACAGAACAGAGCAAATTCTGGTGTATTTTCAGCCTCAAAATGATTTTCATGTGTAAACTGAAGGTGGACAGACTTGTAACGCCTCTGCTTTCTGAACGTCCTCAGGTGAAATGAAGAGGAGGAGAGACTTTTATGCCGACCACCCTGTCGACGGTGAGCATGAATTCCATTCGGTCACCACAGTGAAAGTGGGAAAGAGACATTTTGGGACTTAAGGGTGTTGTAAATAAATATGCATTAATTCACTTATTTGTGTTTTTCTGCAGCTTCGAACGGGTCAAACGAGGACCGTGGAGAGGTGGCAGACGAGGACAAGAGAATCATTACAGATGATGAGATCATCAGCCTCTCTATTGAGTTCTTTGACCAGAGCAGGTAGGCTTCATTTTTCATTTACATGTACACACAAGCTTTTTTTCCCTTTACGGACTCGAAACATTTCATTTATCACAGAGCTTCTTTCTAAGGAATGTTCTCCCTAAACTAGATTTTGTGGTTAGTGAGTAAGGTCATTTGATCCAACAAGATTTTGTGTTAGACTGTTTTACACAAGATGTTAAAAAAAAAGTTATTGACTGTTTATTGACCCATTTCTTCATCAAAACACAGCAGATCCTGTCAAAGTCAAACTGTCCACAATGTATTATGATACATATTTTTCAATGATAAAAAAATGCGCTTTGTTAGTTTGTTGGGATATTTTCCCTATATACTAAGAGATTGTGTATAATAATAGATTATTAATTATTTTACTTTGTTTTATAATTGAATGAGTCTGCTCAGATACTGAGAGTGGTGTCAAGTGTAGTATATTTATATATTCAATCGTAGGGGACATAAGAAGTAAGCTTTAGAATGTGTTCAATTTAATTTCAAGGAGGAAAGAAGCGTAAATAAATCTATGTATTTTTCATTTATGGGGCTGATCTGTAGATAATGAAATGCCCAGTAAATTAGATTTTAGTTAAATACATGATTGTAATCAAAATTTCATTATTGCATTTAAGTTTGGCATGGGCATATGAAAAATTTTAACAATAGAGACCTGACAAACAAACATTTTTCCCTTTTTAATTCTGTGCAGACTGGGAGTTGGCGTGGAGGACAAACAGCCAAAAGATCAGGTATTGCAACATTATTTTCTCTTGTTTCACATCCTTTAAAAAAAAAAGAAATACCCTGTGAGATCCTTATCATTCAGCAACTAATGTGTATTTAGAAGACAGAGTTAAAATCAAGCTATATGCTGTTTTTGTATAGCAAATCATTTCCCTGATATTTTTTAAGGTGGACCAGCCTGTGTCCTCTGTGACAATTCAGTCAATTTATATTAATATACTTTGACACCAATGAGCAGTAATATGTCTAATTTGTGTAAATGTGTAGGTGGCTAACATAAGGTACCTGCAGTGTCCAGCAGCCATGACGGTCATGCACCTGAGGAAGTTCCTGCGCAGTAAAATGGACATCCCCAATACCTACCAGGTCTGTTCTCAGCTGTACTGACATTTTAAACTGTGGATTCAAACTATTTTAGGTGTAAATATTGACAATATCAATGTTGTTTTTTCTAATCTCGCTTTAATGCAGTTTTATTAGCTCTTTTGCTCTGTTAATAAGATTTTTTTCTCTCTCCTACTCTCTCCAGGTTGAAGTCATGTATGAAGACGAACCTCTGAAAGATTACTACACGTTAATGGATATAGCATATATCTATACTTGGAGAAGGGTGTGGCATATTTTTCCGACTTGATTTCAAATCCTTTAAATCTGGACTTCAGTTGATTTTATCCAAACTGCTGCTGAGCCACAAATCCATTCCTTTAATTTTAATGTATTCATGAGTCAAGTCATTTGTTCGTTGTCGGATCAGTCTTATATCCGTCCTCATCATATAGACATAGATATCCTGAAGTGTCTTATTTTATGATTCAAAATACAAGTGTTAATTGATTCCTCTAAAATAATTACTTTTCAATGTTTGTTTTTTTTTACTTCAAATTGGTAAACATTTATAACGAATACAGAAAGTGAAACATTCCAAGACCCCATGAAAACACAGTAAAAGTTGACACATTGCAAAATCATGAGCAAAAGTTTAAGGAAATGAATACAATAAAAACTTGTATTGCCCTGAGGATAAAAATGAGTCTGCACATGGAGCAACATCCAACATGCATAATGAGAAACTGGATTTATGTTGTTTTTAGATTGAAACTGTACATTTAATTTTATTGGCAGCAGTTTGGATAACGCACACAGTGTCTTTTTGTTAATTATGAGTTTCCACCTCTTGTGCGTAGTGTAACTCAAGTGTATGAACATGTAATACTTTGGCAAATTGTTATTCCTGGTGTCATTTCACGTTTTGTATTATTACTTCCACAGAATGGCCCGTTGCCTCTGAAGTACCGAGTCCGAGCCAACTGCAAGAAGATGAAGGTGAGCCATGTGCAGCAGGAAGGCCAGAACAGCGCGAGCAGATCCGGTCCAGAGAGCGACTCTGCCAGCGACAAAGCCGGAAGTCCCGCCGGGGCTCCGTCCACGTCCTCCTCGCTGCCGAGCCCCGGGACCCCCGCCCAGTCCCCGCAGCATCCGCAGCTCCCGCACGGCGCCAACAACGTCAACGGGACCCCTGCTGCTGCCACCACCACCACCACCACCGCCAGCGCCCCGCCTCCAACCCCCAGCCGCCCCTTCACCCAGTTCGGCAGCGGCGTCGCCACCACCAAACCCCGGAAGGTTTCCCTGAACGGCTCGTCGACCTCCTCCGGATGACGCGGGGCTCCGGACCGGACCCGCCAACGCCAGACCCCCGCTCAGCTGATACTGTTTCCATGCCAACGTAGTTCCATCATGTATCTCTCTCTCTCCATTGGTTGTTTGGAATAGGACCGTATCCTTTTAGTGGAATCACAGACATTTCAAAATAAAAGCAACGCGGAAGTTGGTTGGCTTGGGGAATTTTGATATGAAAGGAAATGTTTGCTGTTGAGGATTTAAAAAAAAAAAAAAAAAAGAAAGTTGGAAACGAGAAGACTATCCCCATCTTTTTTTTTTTTTTAAAGCTACATCTTTATTTTACAGAAGCGACTGAAGATAGACTTTTATATTTCCTTTTATGTCTTTTTTCAAATTCAACGTGTTTATCATGGATATTTCATGTGTGTTGGGATGTTGTTTTTTGAAGCCGTCTGTTTGAACATGCATGCTCATGAGAACACTTGTTTTCCAGGGAGAGAATTCCACGTGCTTACCCCACAAGTCTCCTTTGGAGGTTCTGTTTGTTTTTTCGAAGTATTTCCGGCATTGATCTAGTTATAAATGAAAAGAAACAACAGCGCTGTTGGCTTGATGGAAAAATTGCATATGGAGGAAAAGTGAAAAAAAATCTTAACTTTGCCTTTTACTGGAAGAAAAAGAAACTTCCTCGTAGCCGCAGTGGAGTCTGATTGTTTATTTATCCTCCACGTCATAAGCACGTTATAAGCAGTTTTAGATTGATCCACGTGTAAATAGAAACTAAATGCATATTTAATCAGCGATGTTATTCTCTTATCCCCCCTCTTTTATTCTGAAGGAATGACTTGGGCTACATCTCATGCTCAGTTGACGGATGTATTGATGTCTCCCGTGTTTTCCCGTATCTGTATCGCTCGATTGTATGGACAACTTATTGTATTGTTACTGTTGCACAGTATAAAACATCTAAATAAAAAAAAACATTTTACACTTACGGAAGAAGATATGCTCGGTGTGATCTCTGTGTGAGTGAGTAAAATGAATGGAGGAATAATGAGGAGGAGCAGAGGGGCGAGGCGCCATATGTCGGTGTGTGTCAGCAGTGATGATGAAGATGAAGATAACGGCGTAAAAGAGAAGGGGTACTGCCCGGGATCAAATTATCTTCACATTCATTTTAAAGAAGACTTTAGCTGAAAGTCTCGATTAAAATGATTCAAAAGATGTTAAAATCTCCCAATAGTGTAAACATTTGCTAATTGTGAAATATTTGAATTTAACGTAGTTGATTATTTTTTGGGATGCCTGAACCACTACACCACGTGGTTTATTTTTATTTAACGAATTTACAACTTTTATGTTGAATCAAATTGTATTTATTTTTTCTCTCACAATTCTTTGTTAAATGTAAAATTTTTTTAAATTGCAAGAACACAAATGCATTATATTTAGGACACACAATGATTTTTTTAAATTTAAATCTATCTTTTCACTAAACCCTGGTTTGACCTGGAACAGTAAATCAGGATTGGGCAGCAGAATTTATAAACGTGAAAAAGAAAGCTAACTACGCTGTAACATACATTACATAATTTTCCCTTTAAACATGGTTTCACAGAGCAGCTTCGTGATTTCATAAGAATCAGAAATGAAACGAAAATATTCCTTATTTAGATGAAATATAAAGGAGTAAATGTGGGATTATTGGGCTCATTTTAATTAATGCAATACCCTCTGTTGAATTGACAAAACCTGGATTTAGGTTTAGTGTGAAAATGAATAAAGTAAGGAAAAAAGCGAACAAACAGAACATGATCCTTTTTCATAAAAAAAATCCAAGACGTTAATGTTTGTTTATAAAATCTATTTTCCATGACATCATTGTACAAAAATACCTTCAAATATCCTGAGCCATCAAGCAATTTTGAAAAAATATATACCACAACAAATTTAGAATCACTCAGGATCATGGCATAAACTTGTGTTATGCACACAGGTGCTTTACTTCATATATTTGTATTAATTTGTATTTCAAAGATATTTAGTTGCACATTTATAAAACCTAAAGTGCTGAATATACTTGCCTTTATATTTTTTATATCTTTATTTGCTGTGGCAGCACAGAAGAGGGAATCATATTTGGATTGATCTTCATTTCAGTGACATTTTATAAAATGTTTTTAAATTATTTATTACATGTATTTTGTCATTATCATGTAAAGCTGGTTCAAAAAACGCCTACAAAATGAATAAAAAGAAGTGATCCAGAGAGGTCAAGTCCTTAATCAAGCAGAAGACAAATAAGATGTACTTTATGATAAGAGATTCATACGTCATCACTTCTGCTGCTGTTCGTGTTGAATGTGAACATGTTACACATCACTAATGATAATTTGGCGCTCTTCTTTTTGCGGGAACAAAGGAGCTGGAGGAGCGGGAGGACACATTTCGACACGCACGCGAGCCGATCACAAACAGCGAGAGGAGTGGCTTATCTTCACAAGAGACGATCTTTGTCAGGAGCTCCAGAACTTCCTGCTTCCTGTCGGTTGCCACGGCAACACTTGACAACAAAGAGGGACGGCCGCAGAGAAAACGGTTCAGAAAAAACAAACTGAACCCCGTGATAAAAAAAAGCGTTTTCTGTTTTATTCAAGTTGATAAAAAGTCATTTTTCTTTCATCTGACAAAGATGACTCAGCGACAGATCATTCAAGGTGAGTGTCAGGAGCTGGTTTCAGTCATAGAAGGAGACATGCAGCAGGTGACCCACTGTCATGTTTGTGCTTTGCAGTTTTCGAACAGTATCAGAAGTCGAGGATGCAGTTTGTGCAGACGGTTGCAGATATGGCGGCGAGACCCCAAAACATAGAGACCCTGCAGAGTGCTGGTAAGAAACAAAGATAATGGGACGCATAGTGAGATGAGTTTTCTCGAGGCACACAATCTTCTACTGGTTGCTATGCATCCAGATGTGGATGAGGGTAAATCTGTTTCTTTTTGGGAACGGGCTCGGATCTAGATGTGCGTAGGGTTTTAGCAATGCCCACCCAATTGGTCAACGCTATTCTGTGCCATTTTGGTCTGCCAGTCAAGTTTATTCCATTCGCCTGTCGGTCAAAAACATCTCTGTAAATTGAACTTTACCGAATCAATAGAATAACTCAAAGAGAATATCGAGTCCACGATAGGATGTGAAAACCCAGTCAAAATGGTAAGCCTAGCCTAGCCTAGCATACATTGCACTACTCAAAAACAAAACTGAACAGTGTTTTCCCATCAGTCTCTTCTCACTGAGCTGTTTTGGTTTTGCCCTACAACCTTTGGACATTCAGCCAAACCACCACCTGGCCATTCTTAAGCTTACTTATGATGCACCTAGGAATGGTGGATGCTAACAAATGTATTTGTCTGACTTGGAAGTCTACTTCTTCACGCTGCTTTCCACAATGGCTCAGTGTAGATGAGGTCTACACAAATGTAAAATCTGTGTCTCCACAAAGGCAACACACTGAGAAGAGTGACCCGAGGAGCCTGCTTTGGCCCAGTGCAAATATCTCTTTACTTCCACAGGGACTGTGACCTACTTGGCTTCACCAGTGGGTTCAGTATATAACTCTGTTAACTTGGCCTTATCTCCGAGATTACTCTATTGCGAGAACATTTCTGAAAGACTATAATCTAGTAAATAGTCTGGCACCATTTTGTTTTGTTTATTGTATTGTTTTGTCCAAGATAACATTTCTTTGTATTGTATGTCCTGTCAACTTAAACTTGAAAATGCAAAAAGAAACACAGATAATAATGGTAAAAAAAAATACTTTGCTTTAGCTGCCAACTCCAGTGTTTCCCCTCCTGCAGGGGTGATGTCCTTGCTGCGTCCCCTGATACTGGACGTGGTCCCCAGCATCCAGCAGACTGCAGCCTTGGCTCTGGGCCGCCTGGCCGACCACAGCGATGACCTGGCGGAGGCCGTAGTGAGGGAAGACATCCTGCCCCAGCTGGTTCACTCTCTGGTCTCTCAGAACGTCAGTATTTCCAATCACCCTTCCACAGTACACTGCTTTATTTGTTGCTCCTGGAGTATAGAGGCAGGTTGTCTCCACCCTGGAGAGGCTGCTGTTAGAGAGGGAGGAGAGACAGAGGAGGTCAGACCCTGTGGGAGCTGCAGGGTCGGCCTGCTGAGTGTGAGTGTAATTTTTGTGGGTTCACTCGGCAGAAAGCTTGGGGGCTACTTCAAAACCCAAGAGCCCCCTTTTAGCATGAGAGCAACCATGCAGGCCTTTGTTTCCTCTCTGTCTCGCTCTCAGTCCACTCAGAGGCTCAGGGTAGAGGGACACATGGTTTCAGTCTTTGCAGTGTCACATAAACATGTTAAAATCTGACAAGGAGTCATTGTTTGCTGCAGAATTTAATTTTACTCCATTGCAAGTTTGCAACTGATATGAAAACATAAAAATAGTTTGACTTCAAGGTTCCGCGGGACACTTTAGAGGCTACATCAACACTTATAAGTTTATAAGAATGTAAACAGCTTTCCAATTTGAGGTATTAACAAAAGTTAAAATTTAAAAAAGTTATATTTAAATGCAATTACCACTTTATTATATGGTGTCTGTAAGACCCTGCACAATAAGAGATACATTTAAGAAAATAACAGAGTCAAAACGTCTAAAATTACAAATTATTAGTGAGTGAATAAATAATTGAATCATTCAAGGAATATAAATAAAAGGACATGAATTTTATTTCAGGTTTTCCAAAGAGGGTTTTCATTAGAGTTTATCTGTCCTGTATTTTAAAAGTCTAAAAATCCTCAGTTTGTCATCAAGCCAGTGTGTGTGTGTGTGTGTGTGCAGGGGTCAACAGGTGTTGTGTGTATCTGTGTGTTTGTTCCAGATATAACTCAGTCACATGTTTTAGTGTAAGGTTTAAATAAAGCTTCCAGTTAAATTAGGGTTATGACTGTGAGGTTATAGGAAGTCTGCAGGAAATCAATGTAAAGTCATGGAGACAGGACTGTGTGTTTTTAGGTTAAGAGCTAGGATGAGGCAAGAGGTTCTTGTCACCAGGAAATCAATCGGTGTGTTTGTCATGTGTGTGCAGAGGTTCTATAAGAAAGCAGCATCGTTTGTCCTCCGGGCTGTGGCCAAACACTCCCCCGACCTGGCCCAGGCTGTGGTGGCCTGTGGGGGGGTGGACGCTCTGGTCCTCTGCCTGGAGGATTTTGACCCCGGGGTGAAGGAGGCCGCAGCCTGGGCTCTGGGCAACGTCGCCCGACACAATGAGCGTAAGAAGAACTGGTTTCCATTCCCTCTTCATCTCTCTCCTTCCATCCCGTGTCTGTGATTTCACGTTCCCCTCCTCTCTCCTCAGTGTTGGCTCAGTCCGTGTTGGATGCGGGTGCCGTCCCTCTGCTGATGCTCTGTCTCCGGGAACCAGAGATGGCTCTGAAGCGCATCGCGGCCTCCAACCTCAGCGACATCTGCAAACACACGCCGGAGCTGGCGCAGGCTGTGGTGGACACCGGGGCCGTGGCGCACCTGGCGCAGATGATCCTCAACCCGGACGCAAAACTCAAGGTACAGAACAGTTTGGATAAGATTAAGCTCGTGTTCATTAACAATAGTTTTATATAGATTAAACATCATCAGCCTTTTTTCTTTGATTTTCAGGTTCATATTCTTAAAAACTTCTTAGTATGAGGGCAGTGGTAACATAATTAATGACAAAGACATATATTCTCAGCTCCTTCTGTTATTTTGGTTATTGAAGTTTCAGGCTTTTTTCTTAAAATAAAAAGTCTTTAATATATTTAATGATATTTCACTATACAATTGTTTATTTTCCTATATGATTTGTTGTGGTCTCTATCTCACATTTATATGGCATTATTATCCTTTTATTTCCAGATGAATTTTTCCTTTTCATTCCCTTTTCTGATTTCTATTCAATACACAGTGATCTGTAAATGTATCAAAGTGGTTTGGACCTTTTTTTGTCCAAAATAATTTAATCAATAAATACAGAGGTGACCATTAATTATCTGAACAGGAAATAATTTCTTAAAATATTTCTAAAAATATGGACCAGAGTAACAAGTTACACAATCATAAACATGTTGTGTTCAAATGTCACCACATTTGAACACAACATATTTATGATTTTTCTAAAAATATGGACCAGAGTAACAAGTTACACAATCATAAACATGTTGTTTTCAAATGTGGTGACATTTAAACACAACATGTTACTCTGGTCCATATTTTTAGAAAAAATGAAAAAATATGACCATAAGAGTAGCAACTTCTCAAAGAATTATGTGAATGAACTGTAGGAATAACCAGACGTGGTTTGTGTGTGTCCATGCAGAGGCAGTTGTTCTCAGCCCTCAGTCAGATCAGCAAGCACTCGGTCGGCCTGGCAGAGATGGTGATCGAGGCTGAGATCTTCCCTGCAGCCCTGTCCTGCCTCCGAGATCCAGACGATTATGTGAGGAAGAACGTCACCACTCTGATGAGGGAGGTGGTGAAGCACTCACCAGAGGTACTGCACACACACACACACACACACACACACACACACACACACACACACACACACACACACACACACAGACACACACACTTGTAGGCACAACCATCAATGGCAGTAAACAAAGTAACATGCATGTGCTTGTGTGTTTCCAGCTGTCCCAGGTCATTGTGAACTGTGGTGGCATGTCAGCAGTCATCGATTCTCTGGGTGACTGCCAAGGAAGTCTGCGGCTGCCGGGGATCATGATGCTGGGATATGTGGCCACTCACAGTGAGAACCTCGCCATGGCCGTCATTATATCCAAGGTGTGTGCATGTTTGCCTGTCTCTCTCCATGTGACAGCTAAAACCAAATCCAGAGGCATTCTCTCAGGTCCTGTAGGCTATATATAAAATGAAGTAGTCCTCCTGTCCTGTAGGGGGTGCACCAGCTGGCCCTGTGTCTGTCTGAGGAGCCTGAGCATCACATCAAGGCGGCCACGGCCTGGTCCATCGGCCAGATTGGGTACCACACGCCCGAGCATGCGAAGGCCGTGGCCATGGCGAACCTGCTGCCCAGACTGCTGCTGCTCTACATGGAGGCCAGCAGCTCAGAGGACCTACAGGCCAAAGTAAGAACTGCATGTTTCTAGTTTTTATTTTTCGATTAATCATAGTCTATTTAAAAGTTGAATCAGCACAAATAACTGGTATCAGCCATAGACTGTGTACAGACATGACAGCTCCCTAAAAGTGAAGCCAAATAGTCTTGATCGCCACCTGGTGGCTGGCTGCATTATAAGTATCCAGTGGATGGGACATGGACCAACTCATACACGTCAAAGTAATTAAAATGTCATTTCAGACATTTCTTACCACACTGATGCGTTAGGCTTCATTTCTTGGTAGTTGGAGCAAGTGGAGCCGTGTTGTCCATCTTTATTCAGTCTATGGAGAAGATGAGTCCAACTCTAATTTTAAAGTCTCCTGTTAAAGAGGCAAAAAGGAGATTTTTATTGTTTCAGTGGTTTCATATTTTTGTCCTGTGTCCTTGTCTTCACAGAGTAAGAAGGCTCTGAAGAGCATCCTGCAGATGTGCACCTACCTGCCAGCTCTGGAGCCCCTCCTCTACGACGCCCCCAGCAACATCCTCAAACATGTTGTGTGCCAGTTCAGCAAGGTATCACAACCAGAATCTAAAAAATCGGTCTTTTTGATAGAGAAATGTCCAAATATTTGGTAATTGAGATCATGAAGCCTTGTTCATTCATGCTGAACTCCCTCTTATCCAAGGTGCTGCCTCATGACAGTAAGGCCCGACGTTTGTTTGTGACCAGCGGGGGTCTGAAGAAGGTGCAGGAGATCGATGCTGAGCAGGGCTCTCCTCTGCAGGAGTACATCAACACCATCAACAGCTGTTTCCCCGAGGAGATAGTCAGGTACGCATAAGAACGCTAACATCTAACCTCTGTGACAGGGACAGATGTAAACAGTCATCTAGGACTGACTCATCGGATCACACACAGTCTTTTCAGAGCTGTGGTCTGACTCTGCTGTGTCAACATGATCTTATCTTCCACTATCTGCTACAGCTCATCCTTTACCTCACATTTATTACGTTATTTTATTGAACCTTATTTCCTAGAAAATTTGTAAAAATGCCAAATAATGCTCAATGTTATCAAAAGTGCATAAATAATTTAATGGATCTGCATCAAAATTGAATGAAATTTTGTCTTGGCCCTTTCAGCAAGTTACATGGAATTCAGCTCAGTATTTCTTCGCATCATAACCTCCTCGATGAAGACAATGACCGAGACTAATTCAATTAATAGTTGAAATGATAGATTAAAATGTGTGTGTGTTTCATTTCAGGTACTACTCCCCTGGCTACTCAGAGGTCTTGTTGGAGAGGTTGGACAACTACCAGCCGGCCTTGTGATCCCAACACAACTATTGTTATCTGAAGATGTAGCCTTCTCATACTTCGAAAGGATACTTCACTCAACAATGAAAATTCACTCATCATCTACTCAACACTATGCCGATGGAGCGGGGGTGAAAAGACAAAAACTGCAACAGTGGATGTGAACAGTTTAGATGTCTTTTATTGTTGAAATATAAATTGAAATAAAGCGCAGCAGCATCCTGATTAAATGTCTCTTTTCACAACGCTTTTACAACCAATGTGACATTAAAAGAGAGTCTGTCCAATACTAATCTCTACAGAGGTCAAAGGTCATATTCAGGGACAGAGCTGCAGCCCTGGAGGTGATAGGAAATCAGTGTGTTGCTTAAAGACACTTCAACAGCCTGGATGCCTAATGACAATGGATTTGAACCTGCTGCTCCTTTGCCTCAAGCTTTGCCCTTATAGTGCATAAACAGCTAATACATCATATCTTCATCACAGGCTCACAGATGTTTTCCAGCCGAATAAAACATATAAATATATTTATATATATATAAATATAAAAATACATATAAATAATTCAGAGGAGAAGAAAAACGTATCTCCCCTGTTAAGTGACGGTCTCAGCTGCCCTTTGCATGGTTCACACTGTCCCCTGGCGGCTGTGGTCTATCACTGCAGTTCAGCTATGCATGTATGTATATTTATGTGTGCGCGCAGCAGCTGCAGCGCACGGCTCGTTCCGCTCTTTGTTTGTAGTCTCTGCTGCTCGTGCACATTGGCCCGTCGCCCCTCACCCTGCTCTCATGGCAGCAGAGACGTGAGCGCGCAGCTGTTGGCAAAATAATGCCCCAAAAACTGCGTGCGCGCGTGCGTTATCGTGTTTCGGCCAATTTGACACATTTCCAGAGAAGTGAGGTAGTTTTTCCTCCTGTTCTACATATGAACCACAGATCTCTATAGGTCCGGACTATATGAACGCAAATATGTAGCTATAGATATTTAATATTTTATTGTGTCATACAACCAAAATGTAGAGGCCACATTTAACATTTAAAATATACACAAAGCAACATAATTAGAAAGCTTATTAATCTATGAACTACATATATGTTCTGTATAATCTAATGCAGCCACAAGATTCTTCTGTCCGATTTAATATTTTATTCTCATTTGTTGATGCTGCGTCGAGGAGTAAACATTCCATTAAAATCGAAATATGCAAAACAGCTAACAGTCTTTAAATAGGACATTTAACTTTATAAATATATTTATAAATAATGAATGTAACACTTTTTGGGATGAATCCAAACACATTGAATTTGCGTAATTTAAGGCAGGTTTATTGAATGCTCGTTTATCACTGCAAAAAATAAACTTGGTGTATATCTAAAAATCTATTCATCTAATCATAACAAGTAAATAAAAAAACATCACCTAGTATTAAAATCTAATTACTTGTAATAAATGAACACCATGGCCTACAGGGTGTTATACTCTCATCTTTCCGCAACAGATGAATTACATCAGATTGTATGGGACTAATACAACGAGGTCAAGAATCACAGAAATGGATCCGGTTTTCTCCGCAAAGATGAAAACAAAAATATAGATCAGAGGCAAATAAACCCTGCAAAGCTCTATTCCTACAACTGTTCATGATTGACTCACGTTAAATAATTATTCTTTTCCCTCTGTCTTAGCTAGTACTTTGTGTCAAAAATATAAATTACAAAAACCCCCACAAGGAATAAATATGATACTGCACAGTGTAAAGTGTAAAGAGGCAGTACACACGATAGGTAGATTTTGAGTTAAGCAGATCAAGTGCTTTAACTGGTTTGAGCGAAGGCGTATGGAAGTGTTTTATTATCTTCATTAAATGTGAAGAACAATACAACTTACGTCATGTTTGGCCTTTCAGCCACCGTCAGAAAGGGAACTCTCACCAACCACCGTCAGAAAGGGAACTCTCACCAACCACCGTCAGAAAGCAACACACACACACACACACACACACACACACACACACACACACACACACACACACACACACACACACACACACACACACACACACACACACACACACACACACACACACACATTAATGCCCTTTACATGTAAAGATCACAGGGCTGTTGTGAGGTCCACTAACTTTCTGCAGGAGGAGACTTCCTGGTCTCTTGTGTTTTAGCTTCATGCAAACAAATAAAATATGCATATATATATTTATTTAATCCACAAATAACAGTCTCCCAGCATGCACTGCTCAGTTTTCTACATTTGCTGATACAGGAAGCCTCCAATCAGAGTTGATTGTGCTCCCTCGTTCCCTGTTTCCTTCAACATCGAAACAAGAAACGAGCCCATTAATAGTGACAGAGCATAGAAACATCGACCACTGACTCAGGATGAGATATCAGCTGATCATCTCCTGTGACAACAAGCAGTGATCCGGGTTACGCACAGAGATGCAGGTAAAATGAAATGCAGAAATAAACAAATGAGAATACGGAATAAAATCTGATTGGTCGTCACCTTCACAACAATCTGTGGCTGCTTCAGTGCACAACACGTGTGTGTGTGTACAAGGTTAAATGAATGATCAGATACATGTATATGTTAAATGTAGTTAAGTTGTATGATACAATAAAATATCAAATAAAACATATTCTTAGTTATGTTTGTAACACTTTTCTGGAAAATTATCAAAGGGCCTTTACATAAGATTTCACTCACACAAACACACACACGGCTGCCTGGCGACAACTTGAGGCCACAGCCGCCAGGGGGCAGTAGGAGCCCCGCAAACCACAGCAAACAATGTCTTTCAATATATATATATTTATATATGGAAATGGGCGCGAAGGGAATCATCACTGGAACTGGATTCCAACGTCACTGTCGGTGCTTTGATATCTCAGACGGGAGGAAATAGAATCTTCCAATCTGCTGTTTACTTCAGACGAAAATAAATATGCACGCAACAGACGTTAATGAGGTGCCTTGGAAAAACAATGCTCAGCAACCGTCAGCATTTTCAAGCCGCTCTGACAGGGAAACCAGGAGGAAACCCCACGTGTTTAATATGCACACACGCTGATTAACTGACACAGATATTTCGAGCTTCGTTTTCAGTCCATGTCCTCTGGTGTGAATGTGTGAGATGGATTCATTAGGGCTGCATCGGGCTGGGGATTGACTCAAAGACCAGGATGTGTTTTTTATAGGATAAACAAGGTCAACAGCGGTGATTGTAGAGTCGTTTTAATGCTTTTAATCTGTGTCTACATGCAAACAGCTGGCCTGAGTAAAGAAGATTTATATTTAGAGCTACAACACCTCTGGCTGATAAGTTTCAATGTTCACTAATAATCAAAGTACCTGAAGCAGTTTAGATCCAACAAGGACTGCAACTGATTTTCATTATCGTTGAATCTTCTAATCCGTTGAGACTCGATGAGGTTGTGTTTTCATGGTCACTCAGCAGAATCACTGTTAAACCTGTTACTCCCGTGACAGTTTATAAAGGGTGGAGCAGGACCCAAGGAGGAACACGTTTCACAGCTATTCTGGCATATTTTTTTAAGGCATTGATGAATGTGATTAATATTGTTATCCTTTTAGGCAATTTGATCCTGATATGACGAAAAGATTCAGTTATAATGAAGATTAAAATGAAAACCCTTTTTTGGGATAAATGTTTCTTTCTGTCATGTTGCTCACGTTGCCTGATCAAAGCTCAAAGATATTTAACTTCCCAGAGGACCAATAAACCAAGTAAATTCGTATAAAGAATTTGTGTTCACCTTCTTGGTTTTAAGTAATTACCATGTGTGTTTTTTAAGCATTGGACAAAGAATTAAAACCTGATGATGGCATAAGGTGAAAGATGTTATTATAATTCATCCTCTAGTGACCATAAATGTCTATGAAAGGTGCTCGGTAAGAACATATCTTCATCAAGCCAAACACCAGAATTTGGGCTAAAAATCAGAGGATCATCAAAGTCAGTGGGATTCATCTAGGAACTAAGAATATCTGTTAGATGTTGAAATATAAATATTCAAATCAATAAATTCATCAGGATTTCTGAGATGAATATCTGCTGCAAATTTGTTATTGCAATCCATAAATATTTGTTGAAAGATTAGGAGATGGACCAACTAACTGAAATTGTTATAAATCCATTTCCCTGAATCAGCAAAACTACACAAATCAAGTGACTTTTAAATAAAAGCAGAGGCGACTGGTTTTTAAAGGTGGGAACAGAGACAAAGTGAAACTCAGGTGTTTACCAGTACTAAAACAAATTTATTAGAATAGACCAAGAAAACATCACACAGAAAAAATAGCTATAAATCTACAATTTCCTCAATTTGTTTCTCAGACGTGTGTTTCACTCCAGACTTCAACAATAACTTGTCAGATTTAAGCTGTGGGGGGGGGCCCCTGCCAGTAACTGTCACAAATATACCAGAGGACTTTACTGAGGAAAATCTCCACGGAGGGGAGGGGGGGGGGGTGCCTCTTTATTTCACACAGACGGAATCACACATACGCACACAAACTCCAACACACTCAGACCAATGTCTTGACTTTGGTCTTTCTGTTGTCCGAACAGGACTTTTACGTACTTCGCCTCGAGACTCGTCTGAACAATATCAAATACCTCACCTCGGGCACAGCCGGCTAATATTCAGCGTGATGAAAAAGAGGTGTAATGAAAACAGTAGTGTGCAGAGGACCACACAGCTGATGGAGTATGATAGTGAGATGAAATACAGCACTGGCTCGGCTGGAAAGTGGTTTGTAAACTGCAGCTTAACAAGAGTAGATTGAAAAATCAAGTTTATATTTGAAACCTCTTAATAAAACATGTTTAATACAAACCCCCTCTGATTTATTTGGGCTGTAAATGCAACCAAACCTCTGTTTGTCCAATTAATTCTAAAATATTTCATGCCGCTGTTGTCATCGATCTGCAATCGAACCAAACTATGAGCCTCCGCTGCCGAGACTGAGCCCAGCCAAGATCATTTATGTCACATTATAGGAACGAATAAATAGGCACATGCAGTAAAATGTGGTTTCCAGTGTATTGATGTCATCAATTTTTTGCAACTCAACCTGATGCAAATGAAGTAACCAAAGATAAAACCCTAATTTATTGTTTTAATGGCGTTTTCAATGAAGCTGCTGTGATTAGTCGATTAATCAAGTAGACAATTGAAACAATTAATCAATTTGCAGTAACATTAAACAGTGTAATTCATCGAATAATTCCAGAAATGTCTTATGGGCTGCAAACAAACAGTCCGGTCCAAACAGGCAGCTTCAGAACGGACGATGCACTTATCTTCTGAAACATGAGATTCTGCTGCTTTTCCTCGTCTGAACAGTGAATTATATATCTTTGAATATTACGATTTGATCAGACTAAACAATTTTCGTGTTCTCATCAACCTTGAGCTTCAGGAAATGGAGAATTTTCTGATGTTGTACAGACAGTTGTTTTTTTATTGCAAAACTGGAATAGAAAAGGGAATTTTCTCGGCAAACGACTCGCTCAAATGTTTTGAATTGTCTTTTATCATCTGCTCCTGTCAGGGAAACAGAGAATTGTCTTTTTTTCGGAGCTAAAAAGGGATTTTTTTTTTTTCTAAATTGCAATTTGAGCAAAGTGAGTGAAGACAGACTCAAAGCCGCGTATAATGAATTGTTTACCTGCCAGAAGCTCTTTTGGCAGGTAAACAAAGAGCGCAGCCACCTGTTCTGCCGTGAAACTTCTGCCCTGTTCCCATTCAGGAGCGACTCATGAAAACGGTCCAATGTTGCTTTGAGTCAAAAATACAAATGAAAGCAGCAGTTTCACATCACCTCTTCACCAGATGCTCCAGTTGGCCCTGTGCTCTAAAAACAAGCTCAGGCCTCCCTTTTATTAAACTAACTATCGTATTCGTGCCCATTACTGGTCAACACCGGCGGCAACAACAAGCTGGCAGTGGAAGCTGTTGAGTAAGTTGCCTTTAATGCCTGTTAAATAGGAGTATGAATCACTGTCGTGTTCGCACAATACTCAAAAGCCTCAGTCTGGATATTACTTCTCATGAATGCAGGATAAAGGAAAAGTGCAGAAAAAACGACCAAATTCACATTTCATCTGGTTCAAAATCGGTGCTGATGTGAATGAACAAGAGCTCTTACCTGCAGAGTGTTGACGACCTCCTGCATGTTAGCCTGGCTGAGATCCAGGAAATTTTCAATCAGATCCCCGTCGATGAATCCCGTGGCCTGCTCCGTATTCATCCAGGTGTGGAAGGACCTCCAGGTGCAGCGCAGTCAAGGAAAATCAATACAAGGCAGCTGCTCGGCCCGAGGGTCGAGCTTCAGGTACAATATCAAATACCTCACCTCGGGCACAGCCGGCTAATATTCAGCGTGATGAAAAAGAGGTGTAATGAAAACAGTAGTGTGCAGAGGACCACACAGCTGATGGAGTATGATAGTGAGATGAAATACAGCACTGGCTCGGCTGGAAAGTTGTTTGTAAACTGCAGCTTAACAAGAGTAGATTGAAAAATCAAGTTTATATTTGAAACCTCTTAATAAAACATGTTTAATACAAACCCCCTCTGATTTATTTGGGCTGTAAATGCAACCAAACCTCTGTTTGTCCAATTAATTCTAAAATATTACGGACTTTTGCGATAATTGCGTGTGAAATTATTTTTTTTTAAATATCACTCATCGACTCTACTTAACATTGACTTTATAGGTAGTCCAGTAAAGAGGGACAACGTGTCTCCAATTTGCTCCACTATCCAGAAACTATAGTTTGGTTCATGTCCCACCTGATAACATGGCGGCGGCAGGACTTTGCTTTAACATTTAACCTCTAAAGTAGCAAATCATATCAGATCACGTTGCAGAGTAAACACATAGAAACCTGTTCATACATGACACTTCCATCAAACCCCTCCAGAGCCAATTACGGTGACTCCCATTACCTTTACTGTCTGGTTTACTGGCGACCAGACGCGCATTACAAGGATATAAGCTGTGTTCGATCTTGCCCACGCTCTTGATGACCTCGTTGAGGCGGTTCTGCAGGTCCAGGAGGAAACTGTAGCAGCCTTCGGACAGGGAGGTCACCAGACCCACACACCCACACACCCACACCCACACACCCACACACACACACACACACACACACACACACACACACACACACACACACACACACACACACACACACACACACACACACACACCAGGCAACAGTGCAGCACACGATAAACACTTTTGGTTTCTTGGGGGAAGGAAGTAGTGGAACTCACAAAACCTGTACGATAAATAAATGAAAAGATCATTAGTGTGACTGCAATCCTCCTCATGCAGATTTCATGTTTGGATGCTGGCACTATGGCGGGAGTAAAGTAGCCTGATATTTATACTTAATTATTCAGGGCCTTCAAAATTGCTTTATTTTAGTGCGTGATTTCCCAGTATAATCGTGGAGTCCCAGAGCTTTGAGGGAGTAGCGTGCTTTCCTCTGCGCTAAAAATGCAACAGCCGTGAAAGTGAGTGCATTACTCCGATGCTCCAGGGAAATAATTTCCAGTGAAATTGACAGCACAAAGAGTTGGACTGAGTTTTAATGCGTAGCTCGTTTCACTAAACACGAAGCAGCACAAGAGTTGGACTTTTGGGACAAACTGCCAGGAACAGTCAGGGCGACGGTCGGGCTGCAACCGACAAATCATTTTCATTATGACTGATTTTCTGGATTAATGGATTCAGTCGTTTAGTTACATCGCCAAAAGTCTATTTTGGTTTACGGGACTACTGCGGGAAGTTTTCAGTGGACTGCGCAACGGTAGTTCTCATTTCCTGTGAAACTTCCCTCAGAGACTTTTTAAAGAATCACAGGGGGCGTCGAGGTGATGCAATGTGCCGCTGTGCGAGCTCATGGATTAATTTACTGCTGTGTCCGATGTAACCCTAACCCTAACCCTAACACTGCCTGTTTTTCATCTCGGCCATCATTACTGCCAGGCTTTAAGTTACCAGTTTAAAGTAATGAGGTGAAAAACTGAGATGTCTCACTTGCCTGCAGAAATGGAAAACATTAGTTTAGGACAAGTGGTTTTGACAGAGGTTTGACCTCTCTGTGCTGCCGTCAGATGATTATTGGAAAAGATTGAAATGAGAACTGTGTCTGTTATAATTCATTGATTTGTCAGATAGTGGATGTAATTTTAATTATCATATTTATCATTACTTTCCTGCATTCAATTAACAAGTATTAACATTTTCATTAAACTAGATTTTATTGTATACATATATATTTGTTTTTACTATAAAGCTGTTTTGTCACTGGGAACTGATGAGTGGGTTTACTCTTTTCACTGTGAACTCTTTTTCTGTGTTTACATAGATGTCAGTGGATTATCCTGAGCTGCAGGGACAATGCAGTCATTTTTCAATGCCAACATTATTTCAGCTGCACAAAGTGAATCCTGAGCATCTTCAGAGAATCAAGTTGCAGGCAGAAGTCTCACAAAACAAAAAGCTTGAAATAAACCTGTCTGTGCAGCTCGATTCTATTAGAGTTGAATGGAATTGGATGAAGGAGCCCTGGAGGAGAGAATCCAGGGGCAATACAAAAACTGAAGAATATAAAGGAATAGCAAGACTTTTTGAAAACAAGATAAAGACTGAATGATTCTCAGTTAGCTCAGCTTAGGTTTCAACAAGTTCAATTTAAGACTTTTGAAGACCAATAAGACTGAATTTACAGACCTAAGAATATCAGAGTCCCAGAATTACTTCCACCCATAATTGAATAAAAGGTAAAGCAGCCGGATGGAGAACCCCCGCAGAACACCACGTTATCTGACTAACTACAGAGACAGTAGGTATCCACAGTCTTAAATTCCTACTAGACTGAAGTTATCAGCTCCACGTTGGGCTTGTTTCAAGTTTATTACAGAGAGACATTAGAAAACTGAATGATAATATAATCAAGACTTACCTAAACATAAGAATTAGTATTTTAACATATTTAAGACACTTTGAGGCCTACAATTCTGATTATTAGATTTTTTTGGTTGTTATTAAATAAACTGACATGTTAATTATCGATTGTTTAAGGTGCTAGAAGATGTTCAGCTTTTGATAGAGATAAGCCGACTGTCCCCCAGTTTCTAAGCATGATTCCCAAAATGATCTCATAGCTCATGGTTTGAGGTGTAACACAGCGAGTGTTTACCTGCAGCAATATTTTGTGCTTTTAGTGTGTGTTTGTGTGTATATAAATGCTTGTGTGAGTGTTAAATTGTCCGTGCTCCTACCAATCATGCCGGAAATGGTGCCAAAGAGCACCGAGCCCTGGGTGGGTTCTGCAGCACCAGTGAGCCATGGCAGCACCAGTGAGCCGTGGCAGAAGACATTGACAAGCTCCCCGAGGTTGAAGACCCCCACCTTCTGCAGGTTCTGCGGCTCCTCATCAGTGGTGGCAGCGCTGGCGGTGGGATGAAAATATGGGAGATGAAGAGGAGGAATTACAAAAATGTTGGCGGTAGAAGTTTGACAACTGTCAAGGGAATTTCACCCAGACATATAACAAATGCTGTAAGAACTCACTGAATCAAACACCACAGATAAACAAGTACTTAGTTTTTACTTGCAAGGGAAGTCCGAACCTCTGAGAAGGTCGCAGCCAACTTCAACGCTACTTCCCTAATGCAGGGTTTTTATTCACATAGCTCAGTATTACAACACATCATGCGTGGGCTTTTCTAATTTCTCGATAACTCCTTTGTCTTCGGGGTTTTACCTTCTTTGGCAATACCAACTTCTGCACGTAGCAAAAACACAGTCTATGGTTTCACAACCATATCAGACAGTTCCTCAAAAACAGCTTTTAGGCGAAGCACAGCAGTGTTTAGTCAGGCTAAAGGCCGGCGCATGCTTCTGCATTGTCAGGGGCCCGCAAGCACGCAGCTGTAACGCAGGACTCGTTGTCATTCATGGTTTTCCAAGCTTTGCGCGTGTTGCCATGCAATTCCCCGCCAGAACACAGGCGGAGTAAGGTTTTTTGTCGAGGTCGGCTCTTCTTCGTGTGTGGCACGAAGAAGAGCGGTTTATTTAATTTGCCACGGCGGCTCATCAGAGCCTTTTTCTGGCGGACAAATCCGCCGGTCAGTGACGGGTTATACTAGTGGACATAGTTTCGGATCTCTTCTGCCAATCGCTCTTCTATTTGGTCCATATTCGTTCTTCTAAATCTTCCGTGGTTTCCGGGCATGAACCGGAAATGCGACTCCGTAAATGATGTAGTTAGCAGACCAATCACAGCCCTTGCGGGCGGGTGACGCTTGCGGGGCTCTGCCTTCTAGTTAGAAAAATTGGCCGACGCACGTAAGCACGTAAGAAGGGCTACGTAAGCACGTGAGGGGCCCGGAAGGGCTCTTGCGCTTCTGGGCCCGTGAAAACGCAGAAGCATGCGCCGGCCTTAACTCTGGCGTAAGAATGTCGACACACAGCCCAGAAGCTTATTTTAGCATGTTCCAGACAATGATGCATAACAACTCCAGCGCAGGGTTAAATTCAGTTGATGATAACTTATGTACAATTACTCCAACAAAAACAAAGCGAAAAAGATGTCAGGTAAGGAAGTGTTGGGGGCAGGGGTGATCGATTAGGCAGAAGAAAAACAAGAGGGCCAAAGATATGAGAGACGTTGGTAAAGGTTAAGGAATGACGGAGAGGTAATGGATAAAAGGGTGAAGAACAGTGGAGAGAAACAAGAAGAGAGATGTGATACAAAACTAAAGGTCAAAAGCATTGAGTGGTCCAACCTGACGTATTAGGCGGATAATAAGCGGTGGCATATATGTAATACACTCACTTTCAGGCCACATCTCTTCCTTGAAATCAACATTTGTGTGATAACCATGACGACAATGAAAAATGCAGCCCGGCTGACTCATGGTTTCCAAAACAAATGCAAGGACAATGTTGTTGCATCACATTAGTATCAAAGATGCGGCCCTTATAAGTATCATGGGAGTCAGTGTAGCCTCCTAATGACCCAATGTGGATTTGAGGTTATTTTGAAACCTTTTGTTCTCTCGGCTCTGGAGGAGCAGCTCAGGGGAGAATAATGATGAAGGGAAAGGTTGAATGACCTCAGTTTTTCTTTACTTTAAGATTAGAGGTTCTGCTCACCTGACCTTCTGGCACGCAAACAGGTTGAAGGATTGCCCGGCTCCCAGGAAGTTGTCATCGTCCAGGATCTCGACTGCGGTCAACCTGTTGTGATCCAAGTCCCTAGCAATCTGAGCAACAGAAAAACAAGCATGGTGTGTTTTTGTGGACAAAGCTACTACTGGTTACTGACACCAGCTTCATACTGGGATTTACCCCACTGATGAGACAGGGATCGATCTTTTGATCTAACTAATGAATTAATGTGTTTTCCAAATGCCAAACTCAACCTGTAACCGTGTTTTGAGCTATGCAGGAGAAGCAGAGACAACCTGTTAACAAAACCCTGACATATTACAACCACATTAAGCTCTAACAGTAAACTTGTTTACACCCAGTTCTTTATTTACCTACATTAGCATTTTAAGATATTAGGGTTTTGGCCGGTTTTCAGTCTCGCGAAGGGGAAATATCTGCTCTGCTCAGCAGCCACTCGCCTAAACAAGTCTGCCATTTGGTGCCGGCCAGGTAGCATGAAACAGATTTTCAGAGTTATTTTGTTGCAAACAGTTGCATGCTGCGTCTGGGAAAACCCGCTGATGAGAGCAGAGAGTGGACAAACTAAACCAGTAAAAGCTGCAGGCTGGAAAACCAAAACACTGTTCTGAGAGATTCTCCAACGCCCCACAGAGCTGAGATGAACCAATACAGATGAGGGTTGAGAAAAATATGTGGGTTTGTCCGAATGAGAAGGATCCATCAGCAGGGTTCCCACGCTTGCCTTGAAAAAAAATTCCATGCTACCTCCTGATTTTCCAGGAACCATATTAAGTGATGATCTATAGGCCCCTGAAGCTTTCCTCAGTACAGCAACCTCACTAGTAAGCTTAGCTTAACAGTATAGATGTATAGAATCAGTCTGGTCATGATCAATGATTTTTCAAAAATGTCTCACCCGCAATGTTCCTATTTAGTAGTATCATTTTTTTTAAAGAAAAAAACGAAAAATCGCAAAATAGCTAAAAGTAGATATAAGAATGAATGTTACAAAATTGATCAAGACTAGACTGGTCATGTCAACTAGTATAGAACTAATGTCACAGCCTAATGTGAAAATGTATTGGTAGTTAGCTAGCAATGCAAGCTAGCCAACACTAGTTAGTTAGTTAGCAAGCTGAATGTTGGCTAGCAAGATTGCACTGCATGTGCCTGCTAACCATCATTAATGAATCCAAATTCAAAACAAACTCCCCTAAATGTGGTGAATAACACGGTTTTAGGAAAAGTCAATGAGTGAAATACATATGGGGATCAAACATAGTTCTAGTATTTTAAAAGCAAGGTAAAAATTACCTCAACAATTCTAGTGTAAGCTGCTAGCTAGCAAGTTGCAGCTAGCTACTTAGCAAGATTTTACTGCTTACTAACTAACGTTGAAAAACCCAGGTTTACCACACAGTTATAACACAGCTACTTACATTTGAGGATAAACTTGCATAAGAAGTTTCACTGTAGATGTCAAGGCTCCCGTGTTGGCTGGGAAATGCGTGTATTTGACCCTTCTATTGAGATCGCGAGTAACGTTTCTCGGTTATTATTCCCAAACGCCACCAATCCAAAACTATACTTTTAAAGTCCATATCACCAGGTTGCCTGCATCAAATTCCAACATCCAATATAACAGATAGGATGCCAAGAGCATGCTCTACAACATGGGATCATCCATTTCTATCTACAGTAAAAGCTGTTTATAAACCCATCTAAAATCTGTGCTCAATAGTTTCATTTTATTACTATTTTACACATCATCCAATAAAATTTTTTGAACGGGATGTGGAGAAGGCATTCATGAAGGCCAGTGCGGATCTGTTTGAGAGGCGATTTGTCTGGTTAATTCCGATAACGAACTAGACTCCGGCATGCTAACTAGTTACGCGGCCCCGTGCGGTTGGAGTCCAAATTCTTAAAGGGACAAGTGGAATTTAGCCATTCCCGGAGTCTCCTCGGTGGCTGCTCTCTCAGGGAAGAAGGAAGGAGCAGAAGACATTATGAGAAATGTTGCTTAATGGAACAAACTGCATGGTCCTTGTAGCTTGCAGGATGATGAGGTTAAGACTAGGGATGAACGAGTACAGCATTATCTGTATCTGTATCTGTTAACCATATGAATTATCCGTATCCGTACTCGGAGTGGGCGGGGCCTAACCCGGAAGTGGGTGTGATTTAACCCGGAAGTGGGCTGGTTCAACATAACTTTCTTTTTTAAAGGGACTCTTACCTTTGTTGCATTTTTACACTTTTTGTGGATAAGGTTAAATTGGTATTAATAAGGTAATGACACTCTAAAATGCAAGACAGACCCACCAGGAGTTAAAGCAAACAATTATTTCACTCTCGTAATATTTAGTGAAAACTTCAACCAATAAAATTCTTCGGACCGAAGGACCTTATTGGCCGACAGACCTGTCTGTTTGCTGCATGGAAACAGACAGGAAGCCCGTCTGCTTCTTGTGACGCATTCGGGCCCGCGTCATCAAGGCGCGTCCTCAACTATAGGGTTTGTTTTGATTCCACGGCAGACAGTAGCGAGTAGCGACCGTATCGACCGTAGCGACTGACGATGGCAGACCAAAGTGGTCCACGGCGTACTGAAACAGCCGCTCCCAGGGGGAAAAACAAAAGAAAAAACACCGCGGATGGGAACGAGGGGGTGGGGCATTGGAGGAAGGCGGGATGATTCGAATGTGCTGTAATTCTCAAATGCAACAAAGGTAAGAGTCCCTTTAACTTTGAAATTTTTTTAGGATTTTTTTATTTTTATTTTTTTTAAATTTATTTCCACACCAGGTGTGTGTGTGTGTGAGATGCGAGGGACGTTCACTGTCTCCCGGGGAAATGAACACTCTGTGTTTTTAGTATAGAAAGACGTGAATTATATTCGTTCACAAGTCATACAGACTGGTTTTGTTATTTTCACTTTACATTAACACTTAAAGTTTAGCGCAGTGTAATTGTTTGCCGTGATAATTAAATGCCAGTGTGATAATAGATGACAATTTCAAACCATACAAACTGTCATGTTGTACTGTATTTAATAGAGGTTTACTTTACTGTAAAGTAAGTGTAAATGTAAAGTGAAAATAACAAAACCAGTCATTATGACTTGTGAACAAATATAATTCACGTCTTTCTATACTAAAAACACAGAGTGTTCATTTCTCCGGGCGACAGTGAACATCCATCGCATCTCCAGCGCTCCTCTACTGAGTCAATGCAGGTCTCGTGAAAATTTTTCCAAAGACTCGTACCCGAAGACCCAGTCGGGAAATGAACGAATCATTTCTGCTTCCTTGACTGAGCCTATGGAACAGTCCCGATGCGCAGTGAACCTGAGTGACTGAGAGACAGAGAGCTGTTCTGTGAGTGAGAGAGCCGTGTGTGACGGGAGGAGCGCTGTGACGCTGTGTGAGGATTTTCATTCAGTCCGAGCACAGATAATGACTCCGATTACTCGTATTATACTTGTAATCGGCAAAAGTGCTTTATCCGTACCGGATACTCGTTTCAGCCGAGTATCCGGCT